>NC_056729.1:416581176-416843168 GCF_019279795.1 Protopterus annectens
TGGACATTGTTGATGATGCCTTTTTGGAATCTAGCTTGGCCCCTGATTCTGCACCTCCTGCTCCCAGAAAACCAGGTAGATATTACAGGGTTCCTGACTCTCACAAGTTCCTCTTTAAAAATCATATTGTGGTTCCTGAGACCTTTTCACAGGGACCCAAGGGCATTAAGGCTACTACTGCCAAAAATCCTACCCCCTCTGATAGAGATTCCAGGGTGCTGGATAGATGGAGTAAGAAGGTATACACTTCTGCAACCTTGGCCATTAGGGCCTTAAACTGCCAATTTCATGTGTTAAAGTATCAGCAGCATATTATTGGATTGCTTAAACAGAAAAGTATGTTGATTCCTGACTGTGCTGAAAATATATATTTACAGGATTTAATGCATTCTGCTGAACAAGTTGGAAAACATACTTTGCAATGTAGTTTTGATTCACTAGAGGCATCTTGCAGGGCTGCTGTCACTGGGTCTGTACTTAGAAGGCATGCTTGGCTTAAGGAGCAATCTTTGCCAGATCATGTTAAAGCTAAATTGCTGGATGCTCCCTTAAACCAAGACCGCCTGTTTGGCAACAAAGCAGAAGTAGTACTTAAAAAGATGGAGGAAAAAGCTAAATCTATGCAAACTGTTAAAGATTTCCTGCAAGTACAGCCTCCCAGATTTAGTAGGCATTGGCCTTCTAAAAATTGGTCCTTTCCTGCCTCTTCCAGGCCTTCTCAGTCCAAACCCAGAACCAGCAGAACTCCCAGGCTTCAGTCCCAAGGTACTCACAGGACTAAGCAGTGGGTGGCTCCCACTTCCAAAGCAGGGAGCGGTAAGCCTCCCCCCTGTGGTAAACTGTCTCAATGACTTAACTTTAAATATTCAAAGCCCTGCACAGCTGACTGTTCCTTTAGGGGGAATGATTGCCCGGCAGGCAAAAAATTGGGAACTCATTACCCAGGACAAATGGGTTTTAAATGTAGTTTCCCAAGGATACAAATTCTACTTTCACTCCTTACCAACCCCAAACGGTTAGCCAGATCTACCCCCAAATCAGTTGACAGAGGCTCAAAAGCGAATTCTCTCTCTTAAGCATCAGGGCTATTCAGCCTGTTCCAGAAGAGGAAAGGGGACAAGATTTCTACTCAAGACTTCTCCTGGTGCCCAGAAAAGACAACTCCTGGTGTCCTCTGCTGGACCTCTCTATCCTAAACACATTTTTGGTGATCCCAAAATTCAAGATGCTAACTCGTCACCAGCTGCTTCCTATGCTAGGCAAGGATGCCTGGTTGGCAACACTGGATTTAAAGGAAGCCTACCTGCACATCCCAATAAGGGAATCTTGCAGAAGATACCTATGCTTCAAAGCAGGTTACATGCACTATCAGTTCTCTGCACTGCCCTTTGTCTTATCTACTGTGCCCAGCGTAGCTCCAGTCATTGCATTTTGCAGGCAAAGAAATATCCAAATATATCCATACCTGGACAATTGTCTAATTCAGGCAGAAAGCCAGAACATACTATTGAATCATCTGGCGTTTTTACAGAAATTGCTAACTTCTCTGGGGTACACAATAAACAAAAATAAATCACACCTTGTACCCTGCCAACAAATTGTATTCCTGGGAGCAAGCTTGAACACAACTTCCCAGATGGCTTTTCTCACACCAGAAAAACAAGTTCATTTGACAGCCTACTTCAAACTACTGGCCACAAAGACCCAGCTATCTGCAAGGAAAATACTGCAAGCCCAGGGATTCATGGCCTCCTGCATTCTCCTAATTCCATATGCAAGACTGCATATGAGGAAACTACAGTGGTATCTAAAAAGCCTTTGGTGTCAACATTCTCAGGATCTAGAAGCAATAATTCCTGTCATACCTTGTCTACAGATAAAGTTCCTTTGGTGGGCAGAGGCCTGTCACCAAAACAAGGGACTGCCATTCACTCTACCCCCTGCCGCCCAAACCCTAACAACAGACGCATCAGACTATGCATGGGGGCTCACTTGGCAGGGAAGTGCATTCAGGGCAAATGGAACCCAAATCAAATGCACCTGCATATCAATCAAAAAGAAATGTTAGCTGTACAGAATGCTCTGACAGCCTTCAAGGACCACATTCTTCCAGGGCAATTAATGGTAAAGATGGACAACACAACTGTTATGTGGTACATAAACAAGCAGTGGGGAACTCAGTCATATCCTCTCTGCAGACTAGCCATGGCTGTGTGGAACACACCCCTGAGCTACCAAGTGCATCTACAGGCCCAGTTCCTGCCAGGAAAGCTAAATACACTGGCAGACGAACTAAGCAGAAATCTCATGGACCCACATGAGTGGAAACTGGTACCAAAGATATTCAACATGTTGAGAAACAAATGAGGGAGCCCAGATATAGACCTGTTTGCCTCCCCCCAGAACTACCAGTTGGAAAAATTCTGATAAAGGACTCCCCACAAACAAGCTTGGAACATGGATGCCCTGTCCTTCACCTGGAAAAACCTATCAGTTTATGCTTTTCCCCCTCTGCCTCACCTCTCCAAGGTACTACTAAAAATCAAACAGGACAAGCCAAGGACGATACTGATTGCACCAGACTGGTCATGCCAACACTGGTACCCCCTTTTGCGCAGTGTGTCACTGCTGGCACCATGGCACCTGCCTCATACCCCTGCCCTGCTGTCCCAGCAAGAGGGCCAGATTCTACACCCACAGCTTCAAACCCTGAACCTGGCAGCCTGGCTAATTACCTAATCTCTACGTTACCATCCCTCAGTAAGAAAGTGTCGGATGTCATTCTGGAGGCAAGAAGGCCTAGTACTAGAAAATCCTATGCTGAAAAATGGAAATGATTCTGTTCCTGGAACCAAACTCAGGGGATTGGCACAGCAGTGCCCAGTTTATCTCAGATTCTTCAATACTTAACTGAGAATCTGCACGAGGGCCTTTCCTTTTCCTCAATCAAAATTCATGCCTCAGCCATTTCAGCTTATTACAACACAGTACCCACCCCTCTTCTCTCATCCACTGCTGAAGCAGTTCCTCAGAGGGGCCAAAAACTTAAGATCAGCCAGGAGAGCCCCTACACCAACCTGGAACCCTAACTTTGTCCTAGAAAAACTCACTCTACCTCCTTTTGAGCTAGCTGCAAATGCAGAGCTGAAATTCCTTTCTTGGAAAACAGCCTTCCGTTTAGCCATCACTTCAGTAAGAAGGATGTCTGAATTACCGGCCCTCATGGTAGTGGAGCCTTTCATCATATTTCATGCAGACAGGGTGTCCCTTAGGACCAATCCCTCCTTCATGCCCAAGGTGGTATCCAATGTGGCCCTTAATCAGTCCATTCATTTGCCAACCTTCTTTTCAAATCCACAGAACAAAGGGGAACGAATACTGCACTCCTTAGGTGTGCACAGACAACTTAGGTTTTATTTGGACAGGACTAAACCTCAAAGGAAATCTGAACAACTGCTGGTTGCATTTGCTGCAGGGGCAGAGGGGAAGGCCATTTCAAAGCAAACCATTTCTAAATGGATAGGCCATTGCATTAATTTCTGCTATAAGCACCATGGAAAACCTACCACAGGGGATTAGACCTCATTCAAGCAGGGCTGCATCTATCTCTACAGCCTTTTTCAGAGGTGTCCCTACCAGGGACATCCTAGAAGCTGCTACCTGGAGTTCTGTACATACCTTCACCAAGCATTTCCATTTGCCAATTTTTTCTAAATCCAGAGCTGGCTTTGCCACTGCAGTCTTGCAGGGCCTTATAGCTGGTCTTAATGCTCTCTGATTTCCTCCTCCCATTCTTAGCTTTGGGAATCTACCCAAATGTGATGACTGTAATAGTGAAACACGAAGAACATAGAACAGTTGTGTACACATCATAAATGTAGATGTTCGAGTGTATTCACTGTTGCAGTCCTAGTTACCCTTCCTCCAGCCCCCTGACTTCTATTGGTTATACCTCTATTCTTGCTTTCTATGCTTAAAGCTTTCTGGTGTATTTGTTTTTTTGTTGGAGGTGTAACTTTGTATATATAATTGCTTCCCATTATGGGGGCACCTGACATCTGCGTCAAGAAAACCTGATGTAATGGCATCGGCTGCATGCTTTATACCCCTGGCTACCTGACATCATGGAAGATGAGACAGCAACCGACGCAGGACCCAAGACGTTGTTAATCAGCCCGACTGAGGGCTACTGCAAGCAGATAACCCAATTGTGATGACTGCAACAGTGAATATACTCGAACATCTGCATTTATGGTAAGTGTACACAACTGTACTTTCTCAGGTTATATCTGTCAGGTAGTCCTTTTTTTCGTACCTGTTAGTTTCTTGGGTTCTGTTCTGAGTACCAATGTTGGTAATCTTTTCTTTCTTTTCTATTCTGAGTACCATTGTTGGTAATCTTGCCTTTCTTTTCTCTCTCTCTCTCTCCATTTTTCCTAACCTTTAGAGGGTATTCCTCTGTACTGATGTTGGTACTTTTTCTGCTTTCTAAAAATATTTTTTTAGTATATACTATACCAAAACTAGGCTGTCTTCCAATAGAGGCTGTCCACAGTTGTTTCAAACAGTAAAATTACAATCCACAGCAATTCATAGGTTTATTCAAAAAATAGTGCAATTCAAGGATTAAGCGCTTTCATCTTATGACCAGAGACTTCATCAGAATCAATACAAAAAAACTTAAAATCATTTAAATATACCTCTCATTCCAAGGAAACTCAGTTCATTGGCTGTTATACAAGGCTAATTAATTAGTCATTGTTATTTAAAGTCCAAGTTCCCTGTGTATCCACTCTTAAAAAAAAATATATATATACATATATAATTAAATAAATTTAAATATACACAATTTATTGCAATAAAAACCTTGTGTTAAAGCATATTGATATATAATTATATATCCATTTAATAAATATGTTATACATGCACAATATTAAATAAGATATAAAAAATGTAAAAATTAATATAAATAATAACTCAATTAATTATCTCTGCATTTTTGGGTCTGCTGCTTTCAATTTGAGAATCGGGGTGATGGATAAATGGTCATTAAGACCCGGATGGTGTACTACATCTAACCTAAGTTGCCAAATCAACTCACAAAACTCTAATTTTATTTCCCAGTTGCCCCCTCTCTCATTCGGTGTTACTTCTTCCCAAAACCTAAATTCCGCTTGATGGCATACTAATTTGTGCCTATATAATGCATTGTATTCATTTTTCTTATTTACATCCCTTATATATTCATATATTCATTGCCTGAGGCATCATTCTGTCTTGCCTATATAGTATGCCCAGCATATTGTACAGTAGGCAAGATAAACTACCCCCTTTGTATAGCAACTGGCATATTTCTTAGCTTTCAACAAATATTTAATGCCAGGAATGTATAATTCTTTTTTACCAGCTATATGTGTGCATTGTCTGCATCCCCCACATTTGAATGTACCCAGTCTAGTGCTAGTTCCATTGAACATCTCTGCCCTCTTCTGTTCATACATTTCTTTAAGATTCTTGTTTCTCCTAAAACTCATTCTCAGGGGTTTAGAAAAACTTTCAACATTAGATGGTATTCTCTTAAACATATTCCATACTGTATTAATACATCTTTTGACCCATCCAGTATTATTATGATATGTCACTATCAAATACGGATTAGAATCCGTACTTTGTTATTTACCAAGTCTAGTGTTCTCTTCTCTTGTTCTCTGCATAATTTCACTATTCAAAAGTGGCTTGTATATATTACCCCAACCCTGAATAATACTCTCTTTTATAGGGTCTATAACCATATCAGGGTACCCTCTTTCCCTAAACTGATGGACAAAATCCATTTATTTCAAAAATTCAACTCTATCAGATGTCATCTGGGCAACACGTACCATCTGGCCTTTTATGATGTTATTTTTTAAAAATGATGGATGGTCACTATCATAATGTAAATACGAGTTGGAGAAGCATTTCTTTCGAAATATGCCAGACTTGTACATTTTATTCTGTTTATCTTTTGATATTTTTACATCCAAATAATGAGCCTCATCAGCATCGATCTTATAGATAAGCTCCAAAAAGTTTGTAGTGTGGTTCAAATAATTCATGAATTTGGGTATCAAATCTTCACCCCCCCCACACACACTATAAATATGTCATCCAAAAATCTATAATATTCCCGAATATGATGTGAAAAGTGGGATCTAAGCACAAAACGCTCCCAATACAGCATGACTATGTTGGCATATAAAGGTGCGCATGAGGAGCCCATAGCCACCCCAACATTCTAGCCCAAAGGTTCCTAGAGTTCATAAACTCAAATGCCATAGAACAACTAGTCACCATACCCACAAGAGGCGAAAACATACTAGATCTCATCATCACGAACATGGGGTCACAATGTTCAACACCGGAGGTATACCCCTCATTGATGAGGTCAGATCATAAACTAATCTCACTGGAAGTCCACATCCCGCCCCCACCCCAGATAAAAAAGACCACAGTGAAGAACTTCTCTAAAGCCGACTTCACACTTCTTAGGACTGGTGTGGTCTCTTTCAAGGCCCCCGAACCAGCGGAAACCATCACTAAAGCCGCTGAATCACATACAAATGCCTTCTACCAGCACCTCCAGGACTGCATGGATCAGGCAATCCCAAACAAAACAAAGACTCTTTGTACCAAAGGCAAGCGTCCAGTCTGGTGGACCCCAGCCATAAACAAGCTCTACAACAAAAGGAGAAAGCTACTACAAGATAGAGCAAAATCCCTAAAAGGGAAGACACCCTTGATCATTATAAGTAAAAAACTAAGAGCTCTCAGAAAATCATCCAAGGCAAATTCTGAAAGAAAAATCACCAAGGACTCAAAAGACAATCACAAGGCCTTTTTTAGTTATGTTAGAAACCTGGGAGGAAACTCCCAGATATGCTCAGAACTAGTTCAAAATGATGTAAAGATCACTGAACCTACAGACATTGCCAACATACTGGCTGACAGGTTCAGTGCAAATCCCAAAAGGAGAAATATCTATACCAGAGGATTGTAGCCTCCCAAACATCTCAAATGCTCAGGTGAGAACAGCTCTCTCCAAGGCGAAAAACACAGCATCCATGGGACCAGATGGTGTCCCCGGTTGTGTGCTCCATGAACTCATTGAGGAATTAAACCCGCAATTAGGGCAGCTGTTTAATCTTAGCCTCACCTCAGGATACGTACCCAAGGAGTGGCATATGGAAACTGTGGTCGCACTACATAAAGGCGGTGCCTCCACCGACCCTGGAAACTACCGTCCCATCAGCTTGACAAGCCTGGTCTGCAAAGCTATGGAGAGGATCATAATGGAACTCATAAATAAAGGCATAGGGGACCTGCAGACATTGGATCAAACCCAATTTGGCTTTGTCAAGGGCAGATCATGCCTCTTAAACTTGGTTGACTTTTTCGAAACAGTCACCAAGGCCATTGATGAGGGCAAGGCAGTCCACACAGCCTACCTTGACCTGGCAAAGGTATTCGACACAATACCCCACTCGGGCATCATAGAAAAACTCACCAGCTTAAATGTAAACCCATACGTCACAAGATGGGTTGCAAACTGGCTAAGTGACAGAACCCACAGGGTCAGAGTTGCTGGCGCCATGTCTGATTCCAAGCCTGTCACAAGCGGTGTCCCACAGGGCTCAGTCCTGGGCCCACTCTTGTTCGGCATCTACTTTTCAGAACTACAGGCAAGCACAGGAGGATTATGGCTGACAAAGTTTGCAGATGACTGCAAACTGGGCGCCATAGTTGAAAACATATCAGACACAGATATCCTTCAGAAGGGTCTCATAGAAACGGATAACTGGTGCCAAAGCCATGGCCTAAAGTTAAACACTAAAATATGCATAGTCATACCCTTTGGGAAAAACAAGGTTACCCCCAGCTACCATATAGGTGGCAATCCACTAAGCACAGAAGAGGTTGTCAGGGATCTGGGGACCCAGGTTGACAGTAACCTTTCATTTGACACCCACGTTGCCAAAGTAGTTAGGAAGACCTTCTACATTGCCCACCTGATAATGAAGGGATTCACATCTAGGTCAAGGGAGGTCATCATTCCCCTGTACTCATCACTCATCAGACCGATGATTGAGTGTATAATGCCCCATTTGGAATGTATCTGACCCGACACCTGCAGCAATTGGAAAGGCCCCAAAAGTTCCTCACCAAAAGGATAAAGGGTCTCAAAAATATGTCCTATGCTGCCCGACTGAAGGAGCTCCAGCTCTACTCGGTCACTTACCGCCTGCTCAGAGGTGACCTGTGCCTGACATACAAGGCCATGTCCAACCCGGAATTAATGAACATGCTTCACCTCAAAAAATCTAAATCCATCCGATCTACAAGAGCACGAGACTTGAACCTTGACACGGTCATAAATAGGACGTGCTGGAGGGACAGATTCATCACCCAGAGACTCCCTATGCTGTGGAACAAAATCCCGGTACATGTGAGGCAGAGCACCTCGCTGGCTTTGTTCAAGAGAAATCTTGACCAATGGATGGGAGATCGCAGGTATACCCCAGGGATCACCTCAGTGTCACTGCTTGACAGAGGCACAGCTAAATAATAGGCATAGTATCCTTCAAACTAAAGGGGTGGCGAAAGTCACAAAACTCTGGGCTAGGCTTATAAATGCCTTAGGGCAGATAGCCTAGTATGAACCTATGTAGTTGATGGTAAATATCTCCCTGAAAATATATATAATTGTACTTTAAAACGGCTTCCATGTTTTCCAGCACTAACCTATATTCATCAACTGTTAGAAACCCAAAATCAGTAATCATCTGTTCATACCAATCCATTCCGATGTCATGGGAATGACTGAAAACAGATCTCTGACATCAATGGTCAGAAATATAGAGTTCACTAAAAAATTTTGTTTTTCCAATTTTATTCAAAAAATCCCGAGTCAATAAGGATATGATTGTATTTTGTATGAAACTTCTTAACCTTTTCATCAACAAAAATAACCATTGGCTGTATTTCTGAACCCCTGGATGTAACTATAGGTCTCAGGGGTGGATTTTCAATCACCTTGTGTATCTTTGGAATTCCAAAGATGGCTGGAATAACTGGGTTAGAAACCTTTAGAAATTGGTATAGTTCTATATCAATAAGGCCCTGCATTAGATTGTCTTCTAGCAAAAAGTCACTCCTCCTATAAGAAATGTTCACTTCATTTTTGGATACCACTGAATAGTTCAAGGCAGCACAAAGCACTCCTGCACTACCACGCTATAACTCATTCCACACCTTTCGGCCCCAGAACTTGGACTGAAGCTCCAAAGGCGGTGGTGTTTCCATATTCATAAAGGATGCGCACACCTCCAGACTGGTAGCCCAACATAACGCATCAGAGATACTTCAGGTGCAGCTAGCATTGGGTAAGACAGCGATTCAGGTCGTAGCCTGCTATAGGTCCCCAACCATGTCTCAAGACTCGCACTCCACATTCCTAAGCACCCTGGAGAATATTAGGATCCAACCTAACACTCTTATACTGGGCGACTTCAACTGCCGCTCCATTAACTGGGAAAACTACTCCTGTACCAGTACACTTGTCCAGCGTTTCATGGAATTCATTAATTCCAATGCCCTGGACCAGCTCGTTCTTACCCCCACTAGAGTTAGCAACATCCTTGACTTGGTCATTACTAACATCGGCGACCGTTGCTCTACACCAATAGACAACTCCTCCCTGGTTAGATCTGACCACAAACTAATCACCTTGGAAATCCACATCCCTACCACCCCCCACCCCCACAAAGGTAACCACCATGAAAAAGTTATCCAAAGCTATCTTTCGGCTCCAAAAAAACAGAGGTAGCTAACTTCACGGCACCCATGCAAATGGAGAATAGTTGCATGACCACCGAATCATACACCAGTGGACTGTACGAAAACATACACAAATGCATGGATCTCACCATACCCAATAGAACCAAGACACTCTCCTCCAAAAATAGGAAGCCAATCTGGTGGTCCCCTGCCATAAACATACCTAGAACAGAAGGAGGAAACTGATCCTGAATAAGTTGAAGTCCCAAGACTGGAAAAACTCCCTTATCAGCCTCAACAAAAAGTTAAGATCCCTCATCAAATCCTCTAAAGCTAGCTATGAAAACAGAATTGCGGCAGATAGTAAAGACAGCCACAAGGCCTTCTATAGTTATGTAAAGAATTTCCATGGCAATACCTAGATTTGCTCTGAGCTACTGCACAATGCTACCTCCTATATCGACCCAACAGATATTGCCAATATACTGGCTGAGAGATTCAGTGCCAACTTTACTCCTCTCTCCCCTCCCAAAGGACCTGTCACATTAACAGTAGATTGCCAGGCACCCAGTATTACTGCTGCACAGGTTAAAACCGCACTGTCCAAGGCCAAGAATACAGCTTCTATGGGACCTGACAATATCCCTGGCTGTGTTCTACATGAACTACAGAGGGGAACTGGCACCTCACCTTTGTGCCCTGTTCAGTCACACCCTCACCTCAGGCTTTGGCCCTATCGAATGGTGCACTGCTACAGTTATCCTTTTCCACAAAGGAGGAGCGACTACAGACCCTGGGAACTATCGCCCCATTAGCCTAACGAGTCTTGTATGCAAAGCTATGGAATGCGTCGTCGTGGACTTAATAAACAAGGATATAGGGGATCTCCAAACTCTGGATCCCACACAGTTTGGTTTTGTGAAGGGTAGATCATGCCCACTCAACTTGGTCGACTTCTTTGAGTGGGTCACTAGAGCTGTGGATGAAGGCAGTGTGGTTCACACAGCCTACCTTGATCTGGCCAAGGCCTTTGATACTGTTCCCCACTCAGGAATCATTGAAAAACTCATAATGCTAGGCATCAACCTCTATATCACTATGTTGGTTGCAAACTGGCTCACAGATGGAATCCACAGTGTGAAAGTAGCTGTCTCCAAGTCAGACTGCTGACCAGTTATGAGTGGAGTCCCACAGGGTTCAGTCCTGATCCTCTCCAGTTTGGTATCTACTTCACTGAAGTCCAGGCCAACATGAAGGTACTCTGGCTGACAAAGTTCGCAGACGATTGCAAGTTTGAAGCTATTATTAACTCCCCAAGTGATGTTGACTTCCTACAGAAACGCCACTCCCCAAGTGATGTTGACATCCTACAGAAATGCCTCACTGAGACCAACGACTGGTGTCAGAACCATGGCCTTAAGCTTAATGCCAAAAAAAGTCATCATCCCCTTTGGGAAAAACCTGGTTCCCATGAATTACCACATCGATGGTAGTCCACTGAACACAGAAGGTGTTGTAAGAGATCTGGGAACACAGGTTGACAGCAACCTCTCTTTCGACCATGTGGTCAGTAAGTCCTTCTATCTGGCACATCTCATTACTAAGGGTTTTGCATCCAGGAAGAAAGAGGTTATTGTCTCCCTCTACTCTTCCCTCATTAGGCCAGTCATTGAGTACAATGCACCATTTGGCATGTACCTCACTAAACACCTGCAACAACTGGAGTGGCCGCAGAAGTACCTCACAAAGCGGATTCTAGGTCTTAAACACTTGTCCTATATGGACAGACTCAAAAAACTCCAACTATTCTCTGACTCATATCGTCTACTTAGAGGTGATTTCTGCTCGACTTACAAAGCCATGTCTGACCCAGCTCTGTTAGAAATGCTACATCTAAAGAAATCCCAATCCCTCTGCACTACACGCTCCAGAGACCTCAACCTCATTACCACAATCAACAGAACATGTTGGAGGGTCAGGTTCATAACCCAGAGATTGCCCTGCTATGGAATACACTTCTCATACATGTCAAACAGGGCACCTCACTGGCCGTCTTCAAGAGAAATCTTGATGAGTGGATGGGAAATAGAAAATTTGCCCCGGGGATCACTGCAGTGGCTGTGCTTGACAGAGGCACTGGAAACTAAGTTCAGTTGGCAGGATGCCAGATTTTCCTATGGGCTAGGCTTGAAAAGGCTCCAGGGCCATTAGCCTAGTACACACCTATAAACCTATGAACCAACAGCACTGCCTTGCGGGATGTTTTGTCATGTACTTCTCTCGTCAGCCCATGCGTCTTATATGATAAACTTAGCTGCAAACATGAATAGAATATTCATACCTTATTTTTAAGCATGCGTGGGAGTTAACTCTGTGTTAAGTACTAGTTTGCACCAATGACTTTGTTTAACCACGTAAATATAGTTTCACTAGCTTGCATAAATGTGTGCGCCATTTTTGCCAGTCCTTGGTTTCTGGCAAGAAAGGGTTTGTGAGCCACTCAATTAGTGTGTCTAATGAAACGAGCCATGCTGTAAACAAGTTGGTGTAAAACAATACCTGGTATTCTGTTCTTTTAAAGACTTGCCCCCCTGTGGTATATTTGATGCTGGTAAGTTGACATCAAATGGCCCATATTTAAACGTCTTAGCCAACTGTTTGCTTATATGCGGAGGAGGACGGGACACTCCCCTTTACATTTATTTTTTAGATTAACGTTTGGTATTTTGATGTCAAATGTCAAGCTGAAATGCCTGAAAGTGATTGTCAAAACTGGATGTAAAAGTAGGTGTGTTTGAAGTAGATTTGTATTTTCCGCAAGTAATTGCAGGATTCATGTATACCATGCATGCATCGAGCCTGGTCTGCAAGACCATGGAATGTATCATCATGGATCTTATACACAAAGACATTGGTAATCTCCAAACTCTGGACCCCACCCAGTTCGGGCTTGTAAAAGGCAGATCATGTCTCCTAAAACGTGATAGACTTCTTTTGAAGCAGTCACCAAAGCCGTAGACGAGGGTAAGGAGGTTCACACAGCCTATCTAGATCTCGCCAAGGCTTTCGACACCATCCCCCACTCTGGAATTATAGATAAACTCACTAAACTAGGTATAAATCGCTGTGTCACAAGATGGGTTGCCAACTGGCTCAGTGACAGAACCCACACTGTGAAAGTAGCAGAATCCAAATCCGACTTCAGACCAGTGACAAGTGGAGTACCACAGGGTTCAGTCCTGTGTCCTCTCCCATTTGGTATTTACTTTTCTGAAGTAAGAGCTTACACCAAAGGTCTTTGGCCAACGACGTTTGCAGATGACTGCAAACTAGGAGCCATAATCAAAACTCCTAACGATGTGGACATCCTACAAAAGGGCCTCACGGAGACAGATGCCTGGTGTCAAAGCCATGGCCTCAAGCTCAATGCCAAAAAGTGCATTGTCATCCCCTTTGGTAAAAACTCTGTACCCATGAGCTACCACATAGGTGGTAGTCTACTTAACACCAAAAGTGTTATGAAACCTTGGGACACAGGTGGAGAGTAGTCTCTCCTTTGATAATCACATCGCCACAGTAGTCATTAAATCCTTCTACATGGCACACATCACAAAAGGTTTCTCATCCAGGAAAAAAGAGGTCATTGTTTCCCTCTACTCGTCCCTCATTAGACCCATTATAGAGTACAGCTTCCTTTTTGGTATGTACCTCACAAAACATCTACAACAACTGGAAAGGCTGCAAAAGTACCTCACAAAGAGGATTACCAGCCTTAGACAGATACCCTACGCAGACAGTCTAAAAAAACTCCAGCTTTACTCCGTCGCATACAGCCTACTCTGAGGCGATCTCTGCCTGACATACAAAGCTATGTCAAACCCAGAGCTGTTGGACATGCTCCACTTAAAGAAATCCCAATCCCTCCGAGCTACATGCTCTATGGACCTAAACCTTCTCACCACAATAAACAGAACATGCCAGAGGGATAGATTCCTGTCCTAGAGGCTTCCCATACTCTGGAATAAACTACCTATCTATGTCAAACAAAGCTCCTCATTAGTACTCTTCAAGAAAAATCTTGATGATTGGATGGGAAATAGGAAATTCACCCCAGGGATCACCTCTGTGGCTCTGCTCGACAGGGGCACAGGGAAATAATTTTCTTGGGTAGCGAAAGCCAGGGGTACCATTTTCGCTAGGCTTATATAGGCCCTAGGGCCAGTAGCCTAGTACCTACCTATGAACTTAATAATACAACCACTAAAGTCACTTTTCATAGCAAATTATTAGGGTTGATAGTGAATGATGATCATAAATTGGACCTGCGTTTACAAAATTGTATTAAAAAACATCACCAAATACTAGGAATGCTTTACACAAATGCATTATCATAACCTTTGGGAAAACAAATCCCCCTGCTAACTACAACACTGATAACACACCTAAGAGTAGACTCAGAGGTAAGGGATCTGGCTACCCAGGGAGATAGTAGAACTTCAACAGGCATGTATCCACAGTGGTAAGGAAATCATTCTATGTGGTACAACTTATAAGTAAATGTATGGCTTCCAGATCCAGGGAGATTATAGTCCCACTGTACTCAGCCCTCATTAGACTAATAATTCAGTATGATGTACCATTTACAATGTACTTGACCATACACATTTAACTGCTGGGGTGACCTCAAAAGTTCCTCACAAAGGAAATACAGGGTGTAGACGACATGTCCTATGCTGATAGCCCTTTCCCTTTACTCCTCTCTTATTGACTGTTAAGGGGTGACCTTTGTCTAACCTACAAGGCACTCACAAACCTAGCCCTGATGGAGCTGCTGCATATTGCTCAGACAAACAGCACGAGTGTTACCCATTCCAGGGATCTGAACTTAGCGTGTCAAGTAGAATATGTTGGAGAGACAAGTATATGTCCCCGAGATTGCTACTTCTTTGGCATAGGCTTCCTATTAATGTGAAGCAGAGTCCCTTCCTGGCCTCCTTCCAGACAAATCTGGATCACTGGATGGGGAACCACAAATTCACATGTGGGGTGGTGCCTATGTCCCTTATGGATAGGAGCAATCTGTAAAATCTAAAAATGCCAAACCATAAGCATAAACCCATGCCTTCCTTATGCCCATAGCAGACATACACCAGGTAAATCTGGCTGTATTGGCAAGGCTTGTAAAGGCTTTTGAGCCGTTAGCCTAGTAATCTCCTATCTCCTGTGAACATACCCAGTTACCTACAGAACACAATGGCCTTCTTTTGTACAGTTTGTTCTCTCCACTTTGTATAGTATGACATAGCTGGATGGCATTCTCAGTCAACAATTATAAATAAACGTATACACAGTGCAACACAAAAAGAATGCAGGTGATGGGATGTGAACAGCATGACAACTTTCAAGTTTAAATGAACAAGAGGAGTCTGCTTTTTGCATCTTCTCTTAGATGATTGGCTAGAAACCGAATCCCTACAGTATGCGCTACCATTTGTCCTTTTTGATTCACTTTATTTTGGTTTTAGTCATGTTTTGTAATATATGAAAGCAAAACAAAATGGAAAAGAAAAAAATATATCATTTGCAGCCTGGAGGCAAACTAGGGGAACATACTGAAACTCTTGATTTGCAAAGGTTTGTGTGTCTGCTTGTGCCGTCTTTGCTAGGTACCATTATCCTTGAAAGAAAGGTGCCATTGCCTTTTGCAACGCCAGTACATTGTACATTGTCAATAGATGCATGTGCAATTAAACAGTGAATGCCTACAGTCATGGAATAATGCATCATTAATCACTATTGCCAATCCTCTGCTTTCATCCTGTTTGCACTTGCTTCCTTTTTATAAGCTGAGCAGTCTCAAATGGACACTTAATTGCTAACTGATTACTTGCTCTAGGAATTTATACATTTAATGCACCAAGGTAGCTTTTTATGCATATGATTAGTAACGGGTTGAAAAACAAGCAGTTGGATTTAGATTGCATTTTTTCATTGCCTGAATAATGAGCAGGTTGGAGATATTTAGTAATATTTGATATTCACTTACTTGCAGAGATAATTACATTGTTTGAAATGTAACATTTGGACAGGGAACGGAGTATAGCATGATATAGCCCTATTAACATAGAGAATGTCACTTGAAGGATTTTTTTTTTAAATAAGCTCTGACAAACGACGTACAAATAAGAACCATTGTTTGAAGTTTTAGGTTTATCATGATTGGTCAGTTGATGCTGGAAAGATTTTTATCTGTTTGACTGGGATTCCACCTGTGTCCCTGCTGGACAGGGAAAACAGATGCTGACTTTGTGGGATCATGGGTGAAATTCTTGGTTAGGCTTATAATGGCCTCCAGGCCAATAACCTAGTATCGTCCTATGAACCTATGTAAATGCTTGCTTGCACTGATTTGAGGAACCATTTATCAAGACTGCTAGGGCTCTCATTAAACCGTTTTCAGTAACGGTCTTTTAACTGTACGAGTACGCTGCATTGTGTTTGAACGGTCTTTTAACTATGTATGTTGCATTGTGTTGTTTAGTAACTAAGAACAGTCTTTTCTATGTACATGCTGCTGGTTCCTTTGCATTATTAAGAGCTCTGTTTACTGAATTCTGTACATGCTGCTGGTTCCTTTGCATTATTAACAGCGAGACTGCTTACTGAATTCTTTTCTCGCTGCATTGAGTGTTATTTTAGTACGACACTGCTAGGTACTGTCATGTGAATGTTGTTGCATTGATTCTCTTATTTGAATGGTATGAGACTGCTAGGTACTGAATTCTTTCCTCTTGAATGTTTTTGTTTAGGAACAGTCATACATGGCGTGTGTGTGTGTTTATGGTAAATGTGGGTAAAATAGTCAAGTAATGAGACATTGGAATGGTTGCAGTGGGGAGAGCTGTGTATGGGGGCCCCATTCGACCATGATTTTCTGAGTTGGGAAGGGCGGCAAACTCAGACAGCCCCGGGCTGCACAAACTCTAGCTACATTAACTGATCAGTAGGCCATGGAGAATGACTTTTGGAGGTCCTAGCAAACTGTAATATTCTTTGCTAAGATTAGAATATTGCATACCATTAAATGCCCTACCTTTATCACAGAACCCATATTACTGCAAGTCACCAAAAACAAAATCTTAATGTTCATCATCATCTCCCTTCCCAGTGAGCATTATTGCTACACCTTTCAAAAAAAAAAAAAAAAAAGATTACCATTTACTACAGGGTTTGGGGCTATATTTTGGTTGTCTGTTCTTCAGTTTGCATTTGAAAGTTGGTATTCCAGAATTCCATTGGAGTGGGTGGGGTTACATGATTATGTATGCAAATTTTATGTTAATCGGCGTACAGATTTATACCTTTTTTCATGGGCCTATGTCCAGATTTTTGATGTGTGCAGGTTGCAATGTATGCTTCTGATACCTCACCAGATCATCCAACTGATGAGGTCCTTAGGAAGAGAACATGCAACAGGAGACACTTATATTCCCATAAGGAATCTCTCACTGAGGACACCGACTTCGATAAAGGGGAAAGGTCCCCCAGTTCACCACTTGAGGATGTGTCCTTTGGATGGAAGCATGCGGATAGAATTTTAGCCTCCCAAAAGGACAGAGCACACAGGAGCAAGGAGGTCCCAGTAGATGCCATGGTTGTTGGACCAGCTACTAAGAAAGAGCTCACAGAGCAGAGCTCATCTGTCCAGCCCCACAACAGGGAGTCTAGGGTTTGGATAGATTTGGGAAGTGCATATATGCGTCAGCAATAAAAGACACTTTGGTGCAGAGGATAGTAATCCAGAATGCTCCCCCAGACCAGATAGGAGCCAGAACCTACTCAAGAATCTTTAGTGCCAATAAAGACAGGGGACTTGAGACCCATCCTGGATCTCAAGCAAACTAAATCAGTAGGAGAAATATTCAAAGTTCCTGATGGTCATGGTTCAGTCCATTTTGCCCCTACTACTAAAGGATAATTGGATGTGCTCAGTAGATTTTTAGGATGCATACTAGCACAGCAAAATGAACAAGCACTCCAGAAGATATATGCAGTTCGAGCTGGGAGCCAGTCATTACCAGCTCAGAGCACTGCCCCGTGGCCTCACCATAGCCCTTAGGGTGTTCACAAAATGCATGGTGGTGGTAGCAACTCACCTGAGACTGCTGGGATTACGGGTGTTTCTGTATGTAGACTACTGTGACTCTTGACTGCACTGACCAAGCATCTACTCATACAAACAAGAGACTACTTGCTCCAGTTATGTCTCCATCTAGGCATCACAGTCAGCTACA
This sequence comes from Protopterus annectens, assembly GCF_019279795.1. NCBI lineage: Eukaryota > Metazoa > Chordata > Ceratodontiformes > Protopteridae > Protopterus > Protopterus annectens. The sequence goes on from NC_056729.1 coordinate 416,599,287, forward strand.
ACAATTCACAGCTCACACCTGGACAGAATCTGGAGTTTATAGGTGCTCATCTAGATACAGTCAATCAGATAGCATTACTTTCTCCAACAAGAGTACAAGCCCTCAGTTTCCAGGCCATGGAAGTGATCTCCATTCTTGTCCTCCAGCACAACTAGTTTTGCAAGCCTTAGGGTCTATGACAACAGCAATTACAGTGGTTTCTGTAGCCAGATTTCATATGCAGATTCTGCAGTGGACTCTGTCAGTACAGTGATCTATCCACCAGCAGCCCATGTACATACCAGTTGGATCACACAAGTTTGTAAGAAGTACCTTTTTGATGGATCAGTTCAGATTAAGTTTATCAGGGCCATCCATTTGTTCTCTTGCTGCTGGTGGCTACTGTGACCACCGATGCCTCCCAGCTGGTTTGGGTGGCATTTCTGGGGAAGGAAAGTCCAAGGTACATGGTCCCCAGAAGAAGACAGTTTGCAAATCAGTATCCTTGAAATGAGAGCAATCCTTGTAGTGTTGCAGACCTTTCAATATGTTTCCCCCTCTGGATGGTTGATATTCAAATGGAATATGTGTCTGTAGTTTGATACATCAAGAAACAGGGTAGAACTAGATCTTATCCTCTGTTGAGAGGCAGTGAGTGTGTGGCTTGCAGACAAACTAAGCAGGTCCCTTCTGATGTCTCATGAATGGTCTCATAATGTCAAATTGGTAGAGAGAATTTTTCATCAATGGGGCCAGCCATGCTGCAATCTTTTCACTTCTACCCTTAACAGCAAGTGCAGCAGGTTCTTCACCCTGGTCCCCCCTCTGGGGGAGTCACCGAGAGATGCTTTAGTTCACAACTGGCCATTCGGTGTCATTTATGCTTATCCCGTCACCTCTAATCCTCAAATTCCTACAGAAAGCATACTGGTTGAAGAGCAGAAATTTCCTCATTGTACCTTTTTTTAGCCTCGTCAGTTTTGATTTCCCTTCCTGTTGCCCTGTTTTGTATCCACCCTGGATACTAGACCCCAGTCCAGACCTTCTGTCTCATCTGGACATAACCAGCCTCAAGTTGGTCACATGGTTTCAACAGTTCCAGTGAGGACTAAACAGCCCAGTCCAACATATTCTTTTGTCTTCTAAAAAAACTTCTACCAGGAAATACTACAAAAGTAAACGGAAGAGATTTTCAGTTTGGGCCCTTAAGAGATTTGGATCTCTTTTCTGCCCCAGTACCCACTGTCCTTGAATTTTTAGCTTCAATTTTTTGAGGGGCTAGTTTCTCACTGAAGTGTAGTTGGCTGCAAAACACCACCTTACTTAGTCAGTTGAGGACCCTCCTCCTCCATGGGATTTAACTGCCTTGCTTCAAGGTGTGACCCAAAGCCCCCTTTGAACTTTCAGCCAAGACGGACCTTAAATTTCTGTCTTGTAAAACAAGTTTTTCTAGTTGCTATTATGTCAGTTACACAAGTATCTGAACTCCATGCTCTTTCCTCCAAATCTCCCTACTTGTTTTTTTATAAGGATAGTGTCTCCTTGCATACCAATCAGTCCTTTTTATCTAAGATGGCTTCTGAGTCTAACATTAATCAAGTCATTAAACCTTCCAGTTTTCTTCCCAAAAATTTCTAATGAAGTTAAATACATGCTTCATCTTCTGGATGTGCACAAGCAACTTTGATTTGTTTCTCCATCGGGACAAAGGTTTCAGGAAAACTGACCAATTATTTGTATCCTTTTTATCGAGCAGATTGGGCATGGCAGTTTCCAAAGTGACTTTAGCCAGATGGTTGACTGATTGCATATCCTTTGTCTATAGCCAGTAATGGTTGTCTTGCTTAAGCCCCCTAGAGCATATTCCACAAGGTCTATGGCCACTTCTATCAATGTTTTTGACCAAAAAGCTGACTAAATTTGTGCCACTGCCACTTGGTCCAGTGCCCATACCTTTATTGCTTATTACAAGTTATGTTTGGTTTCTAGAAACAGAGATGCTTTTAGCTCTTGTATTCCAAAATAACCTTCCATGAGGACCACCCAAGGTTCTTCCAGCTGTGGACTGTCCCAGTGGTTGAGGAGTGAATGAAAGTGACATCATATACAAAATTATGTACTCACCATAGCAATGCATATGCGTTGCCCATTTTCATTCTTCGTCAACTTCCCACCCTCCTAACCCACTTCCCTTTCTTCTTGGGAGACCTAAGGGATGCTACTTTGTGAAACAATTGTTCCGTGTTTCAGCTCCATTTTTTTTCTCTGTCTCTGCCATATAGGTTCTTTATAGTATCAGCCATGTATTATTGGAGGCGGCATATTCAATCTGAGGTATGCTGGATTAGTGGGGCATTATGGGTAAAGGGTGGAGCTCGAGAGTTGGATCAATGAATCTGGAAAGTGTCCAAGCCAGATCCGAGATCTGATCAGAAACCCATCAGTTGAGGAAAAATGAAAATGGACAACACAGATGCATCATTATAGTGTGTACATAACTTTTGTTTATTAAGGAATGTGACTCCTGTGTTTGGGTATTCTTTATTTGTAACTTTGTTAAATGGGTTGAAGGACTGGGCCACAAACCACTTTTTTTAGCTACAATCTGGGTCAAAGAGAAAGATAGAAGGTTTGAACAAAGTTTGTAATTATTTAAAAATTACATAATGCAGGTACACCTAGTTATGAAAATATGCAAGTAGTAGTATTAATGGAAAAGCAATATTCATGGCATATGCATAGTGTGAAAAATGAAAATAAAAAAACGCAATACATGTGTACAAGAATTTGCACTTAGAGAGCAAATGATGAATTAAGTTGAGTGAACCCTTAAGTTTCCATGCCCAAGGACAAGTGGGTGCCAGTGATGTACTTTTTGATGAGTTCCACATCTCCTACCAGGTTTTGATTTCTTGCTGTCACCTGTAAAAAGTTAATGTGTTCACCTACCATTTGTTTTTCACTGGTGTATTTTTGCATTCATGAAGAATGGCAGAAGAAGACTTCTTGTGTGAGTAGTGGGAGGATAATTGTTAATGCAAGGGTTGGGTCATATTTGCACATGAAATTTTGTTGGACAGAATGGCTGACAGTTTTGCATCATAAAGATAGGTCCACGTTGTCCACAGCCTTTCAGGCATCCCAGGAGTAAGGATTGCCCTTTATTAGCAGATCTTTGATTCCAGCCTTGTTCTCTGTACTGGGACATGAAGGCCTGTGAGAGATGGACTGTGGCTACCACCCTTGGGGTGCAGTTTTGGAGTGTTTACACTGCACTCATCACCCCACCCAATCCCGGTCATCTTGGTCCTCTCTCTGCAGAGCCTGATTTCAAGGAACAACCCGTCAGGTTATTGGGTTATAGATCAGAAGGATTACCTGTGACAGACTTTCATACAAGGTCTTACCTTTCAGCATGTCTGACCTGGTTAGAAGAGCAGTTGCAGGGTGAGCACACACCCTGGTCCATAGTTCAGGTGCAGTGGACTGGGCAGTTTTGACTATTGGTGAGATTTTTAGTTATGAGTGTGAGCCTTCATCCCTGTGTATCTTGTTTGGATGCCAGCACAGGCCATTACTCCTTGAGTGCAGGCATTACCTGGTGCAACTGCCTGTTTGTTCCAAACTGCAGACTCTCACTTGCTGAAGTCCTGGCATAATCTAAGACCTAGATTCAGGGCCTTAGGATACTAGTTATCTGTTACAAAGTTATGGGTATGGTCCTTGTGTCTTTTATTTGGGGGGGGTAGGCCCTTCTTTAATGGAGGATCTGATGTTGTATCTTCTGTCCATCCCTCAACCGATGAGTCTTTGGATCTGAGTTGGATCCGACTTTGACCACTCTCTCATGTTTTGGATCTGGTGCCCAGACTCCTTCCCTTACCCATAATCCCCTTATGGTGAGCAAGTTACTTAAGGTCTTATTTGTTGCCGCAAACTTCAGACATGGTCTTTGGTGCTCAGGTGTTGTTCTTTAAAGATAAGTGAATCTATTGTTTTCTTGTTCTTTCTTCTCTTATTCGTCATATTAGGAGTTCCTCCCAATATTATTCTTGTATTAAAAAAAAAAAACTTTTAGGTTTCTTCCCACTCTGTGACACCTTCTGGCTTAATTGTCTATTCCCCTTTCTCTCCTCAATAATCTGTACCTTTATTTGTGATGTAAAACTAGTGTGACAGCCATCCTGTTTTTTTAGTAGGGATGTCAGAAAAACCTTCTGGTTTCAAAAAGTGTGTGGCCAATGACTGCAATCTACCTAACTCTGACTCTCACTCTAAGTGTGTCTCTTGTTTGGAGGCTGCACATATAGAGTCACAATGCAATATCTGTGAAGCATTTGGGCATGGGGTCATTGTAGAATATAAGAACAAATTGATTTTGAAAGGACTTCTCTCTTCCTCTGTGGGAGAAAGTACCCCTTCTACTTCCTCAGAGTTTTCTCTTCTACCACCACAGGCTAAAAAAACAACTGAGTGTGGTAAAACTGGCGGGGGGGGGGGGGGGGACAAAAAGAAAAATCCAAAATTGCCAAAAAGAGAGAGTCTTCCAAGAGCATTCACCTTCCTTAACTCATTCACTCCAGTGGAGCTCAGGAAGTTTGGACTGTAACTTCCAGTGGGCGGACCCTAATCAAATTCTGTCCTCACATTTCAAGCAAATGTTCATATCTCTGGAACCATGGGAGTTATGAAAGAAGTATAAATGGCAAACCCTTCAAAACAAGCTATTTTCATAGTAGAAGTATTTTTAGGTTCAAGGTCTTAAACCAAAGTTTATACATCAGACTAAACACGGTAACCTCAAAATGGACTCTCTCGAGGCACTCCTAAAATGGAGAACATCGATGTCTGTGCAGTAACTGAGACGTGGTTCAAGGCTCCAGAGAGTACCCCTGCAATACCAGGCTACAACTCTTACCACACTTTTCGGCTACCAAACCAGGATCGAAACACTAAAGGTGGAGGAGTGTCCATATTCACCAAGGATATTCACACCACCATGTTAGTTGCCCAACACATTTCACACTGAGCTGATCGAAGGAAAGTTACTGAGGAAACTCGGAGCTATAATATATAACATTAAGTATCCTGTTTTTTGTTTATTTTGTTCTTTATTTCTTTGTTATTTATAGCACTTTGTGTACTGTGTATTTTTCTAGCTAGCTTCACTGTGTGTGAGGTATTAACTGGAAATTGTCCACTTTTATTAAGCATCTGTTGGGTTGTTTATTTCTGATAACTTGTTGCAGTTAAACTGTTTTTTCTAGAGGCTCCTTTAGCTGTTTAAAACTTTCATTTAAAGGCTCACTGCTGCTTTTCAGCTGTGAGAAACATTTCTGCAGTTTGTTTCTCACCCTCCCTCCCAGTTGGTATAGTGCTTTTATAGTTGGTGGCTTTGCAGTTGCCCGCCCCTAGTGTAAATTTGATCTGGGACCCTCCTCCCAGTCTAGTGTCATTACCTCATTCTACCCAGTACAGGGAGAACATTTGAGAAGGCCAATCAGCTTAGTTTCTGCTACTCCTTTCTCTCTTTCCACTTAAAAAAAAAAAAAAAAATCTGCTTTTACTGTATTTGTGTTTCTTCCTACTTTATTTTGCTTTTGTGTCATCTTAAAAGTACTCAATTGTATTTATTACTGCTTGGTGTAACTCATTCTAAGCCTTTTAGTTTAAGCACTTGGGCTTCAGACCAGTTGTTTTACATTAAGAAGGTTTGTGGTCTGCACTGTAGTGGCAGAACAGGTGGCTTACATCCTTCTAAGTTGGGAACTGCTGATTGAGGGCTCAGTGTCTGTTATTCTAAAAGTGTATTAATTCTGGTTTAAGCACTTGGGCTTCAGGCCAGTTATTTTTACATTAAGAAGATTCGTGGTCTGCACTCTTGTGGGAGGAGAGGCTGGACTCTGCCCTTCTGAGCTGGGAATTTCTGGTTAAAGGCTTATAGTGCCTGCATATTTGAACTGTTTCTTACTGAAATTGGTACACCTTGTTTGCTGTAGCATAGACTAGATCTAGGCCTGCTGAATCTAGCTTTGTTTGTATGCTTGTTATTTCCCTGAAACGCTAATTCCACCGAAAACGCAGCTTTTCAGCGCTTCTGTGGATCCCTGGTGATATTTGCATTGCTTACTGTACTTATTTCCTTGTTTCACTTGAAAGAAAAGTTACTGTTTGTCGTTTTTGCATTTAAGTTACCTGTAACACATTGCATTTAAGTTACCTGGCACTTGCTCACTAAGTCAGCACTAAAAAATTAAAAGCACTACACCCTCACAAACTCCCCTTGAGTACCTTGTTCCCCATTGGCCCTTTTTTCAATTATAAAGGAATTCCCAGTACTATTCTAGCATGTCCAAAGGTCAGTTGTGAATCTCCTCTCCGGTCCAGCTGGTGAATCTGGGAATCTTGGGGCAATGTTACAACTGCCTCATGTACACAGACAACCCTCTCCTCCTCCCAACAAATTCCAACACATGTGAGAGATGCAACCATATAGCCAAACTGGAGGCCAAGCTAACTCAACTCAGTACTGGCGTAACCAGTCAGGAGGAGAAGGAAACCACACTCACTACAATCCCAGTCTCACATAGACCTACCCCGACAGCAAACCAAACACATAAACACACAAAAACATACTCGGAGGCTCTAAATAAAAATCTGCCTAAGCAGCAGAGACCTCCAAAGCAGGCACCCAAGCAACCACTACCCCAAAACAAAACACATGCAACACATAGCTCACAAAGCCAGAGTGCTGAACAGTCACAGCCCTTAAGGCTAAACAACACACCTGATACACTTGTAATAGGTGACTCTATCGTCAGGCACACTGACGTCCCGCTCACCAGGCTGAACAAGGAGAAGGTCACGGTGAGCTGCCTGTCGGGCGCTAGGATCCACCACATAACACAAGCACTCAGGTCACTCCAAGGCAAGTACAAATATGACTCAGTCATTGTCCATGCTGGTGTGAATGACCTGAGACGTACCTTACTGGACTAAATGAAAAGAGACATAGAGGAGCTCTCTGAGCATGTAGCCCAGGCCGGTATGACCCTGACCTTGAGTAGCATTTTACCCTCACCAAGAATGATGCCACAATATGAAGACAAGATGATCAATTTCAACAATTGGCTTAAGTATTGGTGTCATTCAAAGGGGATCCAATGCCTGTCAGCCTGGGATAACATGCTCGACAAGCCACGATGCTTCGCTAGGGACGGCTTGCACCTTTCACCCCTGGGCTTTCGGATATTGGCAAAGGCTCTTACTACCCCCATAGTGCCTTTTTTAGGCAAGGCTCAAAAGACAAAGCCACCTCCATAGGTATCACAAGGGATAAGAAACTAAGAGTAATGCTACTCAACGCCAGAAGTCTAAACCTCAAGATGCACGCACTCGAAACTCTCCTTAGCATGGAGAACATCGATATCTGTGCAGTAACAGAAATCTGGTTCAAGGCTCCCGAGAGCACCCCAGCACTACCAGGTTATACCTCATACCATGCTTTTCGGCCCCAAAACTTGGACCGAACCACAAAAGGAGGGGGAATATCAATATTCGTCAAAGACACCCACACCTCCAGGTTGGTGGCACAGCACAAAGCATCACAGACTATCCATGTGCAACTAACAGTGGGTAAAACTGCCATTCAGTTTATAGCCTGCTACAGACCACTCTCCCAAACCCAGGAACCCCACTCGGCCTTCCTGAGAACACTGGAAAATATGAAGGTCTCTCCAAACACCATTATATTGGGCGACTTCAACTACCCAAACATAGACTGGGAGCATTACTCTAGCTCCATCACCCTAGCCCAAAGGTTCCTAGAATTTATAAACTCAAATGCTGTGGAACAACTTGTTACCACTCCCACAAGAAGGGAAAACATACTGGACCTGATCATCACCAACATGGGGACTCTATGCTCCAGACCAGAAGTGTATCCCTCACTGGTAAGATCAGACCATTAACTAATCTCACTGGATATTCACATCCCGACCCCACCCCCTGCCCAGAAAACCACAGTGAAAAACTTCTCTAAAGCAAATTTCACACTCCTCAAAACCGAGGTGGAATCCTTCAAAGCCCCTGGGCCTGTGGAAAATACAGCCCAGACCACAGAATCCTTTATAAACGCATTCTATGAACACCTTCAGGAATGCATGGATCATGCAATCCCAAATAAAACCAAGACCCAATCCTCCAAAGGCAGGCGTCCTGTCTGGTGGACCCCAGCCATAAACAAACTATACAATAGAAGGAGGAAGCTACTACATGATAGAGCAAAATCCCAAAAAGGGAAGGCATCTCTGATCAGTATTAGCAAAAAACTACGGGCACTCATAAAATCGTCTAAGGCCAGCTTCGAGAGAAAAATTGCACAGGACACTAAGGATAATCACAAGGCTTTCTTTAGTTATGTTAGGAACCTGGCTGGGAATTCCCAGATATGCTCAGAATTAGTCCAAAATGACAACAAATACACAGAATCCACAGACATTGCCAACATCCTAGCTGACAGGTTCAGCGCAAACTTCTCCCCCCCACCAAAAGGGCAAATATCTATCCCAGCAGAGTGCTGCCCCCCTGACATCTCAGATGCTCAGGTAAGAGCCGCCCTCTCCAAAGCAAAAAAACACAGCATCAATGGGACCAGACAGTGTCCCGAGCTGCGTCCTACATGAACTCCAAGAAGAGCTAAACCCAAACATAAAACTACTGTTCAATCTCAGCCTTACTGCAGGATATGTACCCAAAGAGTGGTGTACAGCAACAGTGGTCCCTCTCCACAAAGGTGGTGCCTCAACGGATCCTGGAAACTATCGCCCCATAAGCCTGACTAGCTTGGTCTGCAAAAGCTATGGAAAGGATCATCATGGACCTCATAAATAAAGATATTGGGGACCTAGAGACACTGGATCCTACCCAGTTCGGCTTTGTTAAGGACAGATCCTGCCTCTTAAACCTGGTTGATTTATTGAAACAGTCACCAAGGCCATTGACGAGGGGAAGGTGGTCCACACAGCCTACCTGGACCTCGCAAAAGCCTTCGATACAATACCCCACTCAGGCATTATAGATAAGCTCACCAGCTTAAATATAAACCCTTATGTCACTAGATGGGTTGCAAACTGGCTCAAGGACAGAACCCACATGGTTAGAATTGCTGGAGCCATGTCAGACTCCAAACCAGTTACAAGTGGCGTCCCACAAGGCTCAGTCCTGGGACCTCTCTTGTTCGGTATATATTTCTTGGAGGTACAGGCCAACACAGAAGGACTGTGGCTGACCAAGTTCGCAGATGACTGCAAACTGGGCACCATAATCGACTCTCCAGCTGACACAAGCATCCTCCAAAGGGGCCTCATAGAAACAGACAACTGGTGCCAGAGCCATGGCCTCAAGCTAAATGCCAAAAAGTGTATAGTCATCCCCTTTGAAAAAAACAAAGTGCCCACAAATTACCACATAAGTGGTAATCCATTAAGTACAGAAGAAGTAATTAGGGACCTGGGGACCCAAGTTGATAGCAATCTCTCATTTGACAACCACGTGGCCAAAGTGGTTAGAAAAACATTTTATATAGCCCACCTAATCATGAAGGGATTCGCATCTAGATGAGGGGAGGTCATCATGCCTCTTTCCTCATCCCTCATCAGGCCCATAATTGAGTACAGTGCCCCTTTTGGGATGTACCTTACCACACACCTGCAGCAACTGGAAAGACCCCAAAAGTACCTCACCAAGAGGATCAAAGGGCTCAAACAGATGCCATATGCTGCCTGGTTAAAGAAACTCCAGCTCTACTCAGTGGCATACCGCCTGCTCAGAGGCGATCTGTGCCTGATGTATAAAGCCATGTCCAACCCAGAATTAATGGACATGCTGCACCTCAGAAAATCCAAATCCCATTGAGCTATGCGCTCGGGAGACTTGAACCTCAGCACTGAAATAAATAGGACATGCTGGAGGGACAGATTCATAACCCAGAGGCTCCCTTCACTCTGGAATAAAACCCCAGTCCAGGTTAGGCAGAGTCCCTCATTGACTCTCTTCAAGAGGAATCTTGATGAGTGGATGGGAGATCATAGGTTTACCCCTGGTGTCACTTCTGTGTCACTGTTAGACAGAGGCACAGTATACTAACCTCGAAAAAGGGCATAGCAAAATTAATTTAAAATGGGTGGCGAAAGCCAAACACACTCTGGCTAGGCTTATAAATGCCCTAGGGCAGATAGCCTAGTATGAACATATGAACGCAATGCGTCTGAAATTCTCCAGGTGCAACTAACACTAGGTAAGACTGCAATCCAAATTGTAGCTTGCTACAGATCCCCCACTTTGCCCCAAGATTCTCACTACACCTTTCTAAACATACTGAAAAATATTAATATACAACTAAACACCCTAATACTGGGTGATTTCAACTACCCTGCCATTAACTGGGAAAACTACTCGTGCAATAACACCTTTGCCCAATGGTTCTTGGAATTCATAAATTCCAGTGCCCTGGATCAACTAATCCATAGTCCCACCAAGGGGCTCCAATATCCTAGACCTGGTCATTACCAACATGGTAAAATCGATGCTCCACACCTATGGTCACCCCCTCGTTGGTCAGGTCAGACCATAAGCTAATCACCCTTTAACAGCCACATCCCACCCCACCCTCACCCCCCAGTAAGGAAACCTCCATAAAAAACGTCTCCAAGGCCAACTTCATGTTACTCAAGTCGGAAGTTACAAACTTCATGACACCCATGCAGATGGGAACTGAAAGTTCGACTGCTGAGTCCTACACTAAGGCACTGTCCGAGCACATCCACTCATGCATGAATCGTGCCATCCCAAACAGAACCAAGATGCTCTCCTTCAAAAAAAGGAAGCCAATCTGGTGGTTCCCTGCCATAAACAAATTTTACAACAAAAGGAAAAAACTGTTGCAGAAAAGAGGAAAATCCCAGGATGCAAAAAAAAACCTCCCTTACCAGCCTCAGTAAGAAGCTGAGATCCCTCATAAAATCCTCCAAAGCTAGTTATGAAAATAAAATTGCCAAAGATTCCAAAGACAACCAGAAGGCATTCTATAATTATGTCAAGAATCTAAATGGCAATGCTCAGATCTGCTCTGAGCTACAACAGAATGGCATTAAATATACTGATCCCAAGGATATTGCCAATATCCTGGCAGATCGATTCAGTGCCAACTTCACCCCCCTCTCACCCCCTAAATGGCCCATCTCAATACTGGAAGATTGCCAAATTCCAGTAATAAAGGTCACACAGGTAAAAAATGCACTCTCCAAAGGTAAGAATACAGCATCCATGGGACCAGATGACATCCCGGGCTGTGTACTACATGAACTACAAAATGAACTGGGACCTCACCTAAGTCTCATGTTTAATCATATCCTCACCTCAGGCTTCGTGCCCACTGAGTGGTGCACAGCTACAGTTATCCCACTCCACAAGGGGGGATCCACCTTGGATCCCAGGAACTACCGCCCCATCAGTCTGATGAGCCTGATCTGCAAGGCCATGGAATGTGTTATCATGGAACTTATAAACAAAGACATTGTCAACCTTAAAACACTGGACCCCACCCATTTTGTGTACGTGAAGGGCCGATCTTGTCTCTTGAACCTTACTGACTTCTTCAAATCAGTCTCCAGAGCCGTGGATGAGGGTAAGGCAGTCCACACAGCCTATCTGGACCTCGCCAAGGCCTTTGACACCGTCCCCCACTCTGGAATTCTAGATAAATGTACTAAGCTGGGCATTAATCCCTACGTCACTCAATGGGTTGCCAACTGGCTTACTGACAAAACCCACACTGTTAAAGTAGCTGACTCCAAATCCAGCTCCAGAGAAGTGGAGTACCTCGGGGTTCAGTCCTGGGACCTCTCTTGTTTGGCATCTACTTCTCTGAAGTACAGGCCAACACTAAGGGACTCTGGATAACAAAGTTCGCAGATGACTGCAAGCTGGGAGCCATTATTGAATCCCCAAATGATGTGGATTCTCTACAAAAGGGCCTTACAGAAACAGATGCTTGGTGCCAGAGCCATGGGCTCAAGCTCAATGCCGAGAAATGTATAGTTATCCCCTTTGGGAAAAAAACATGTACCTGTGAATTATCACATAGGTAGCAGTAGACTAAACACCGAAAGTGTGATAAGAGACTTGGGGACACAGGTGGACAGTCTCACCTTCAATAACCACATCGCCACAACAGTCAGGAAATCCTTCTGTGGCACACCTCATCACTAAGGGCTTTTCATCCAGGAAAAAGGAGGTCATTGTCCCACTGTACTCATCCCTCATTAGACCCATTATAGAATACAATGCCCCATTTGGTATGTACCTCTGAAGACATCTGCAACAACTGGAAAGGCCGAAGAAATACCTCACTAAAAGAATCACAGGCCTAAAGCAGATGCCCTATGCTGACCACCTTAAAAAACTCCAGCTATACTCTGTCGCGTATTGTCTACTCCAAGGTGATCTCTGCTTAACATACAAGGCCATGTCAATCCCAGAGCTGTTGGACATGCTACACTTAAAGAAATCCCAATCCCTCAGAGCCACACGCTCCAGGAATCTAAATCTGGTCATCACAATAAACAAAACATGCTGGAGGGTTAGGTTCCTGACCCAGAGACTCCCCAGACTCTGGAATAGACTGCCCATACATGTCAAGCAGAGCGCTCTTTGGCCCTCTTCAAAAGGAACTTGATGACTGGATGGGGGAAAGAAAATTCTCCCCAGGGATCACGTCAGTCGCTCTGCTAGACAGGGGTCCAGGGAAGTAAATAGTGTGGGAAGAAATAGCCAGGGAATTGTTATGGCTAGGATTGTATAGGCCCTAGGGCTGATAGCCTAGTACCAACCTATGAACTGTTACATTTGTAATATTTTATTAACTACTTAATATCGCAGCAACCACTCTAGTTACATATTGTCAGCAACATTTTATTCATCTAGCTGAGAGCTTTCTTATGAGGCTAAGGAGTTCTGTCTGTTACTTGATTGTTGAGATATTTATAAAAATGTGTAAATTATATCTATATAAGTTAATATCATAAAACAACAATTAATATCTCTTTACCTGCACTAAACAGAGGTCAAATATTAATGCAGTTGAGTTTGCCATTGTGTACACTTTAAGATGAAATCTTTAAAAATGTTGTACATAGCATGGTTTTGGAATTATTGATGCATATATGAACAAATAATATTTGACACCTAGAGACGTCAGTAGAAGGTAACTGCAGATGCACCTGCAGGCATCACTCGGATGTCATTAGTTAACCCAGGCTCCTTAAATAATGAAGCTTTCAGAACTGATCCTTAGTGGATCCGGTACGCCACCTCACTTTGGACCTCTATTTTCTTCTAAACTAGTTTCATTGAGATTGTGGTCTCCAATTCCCCAAGAAAGATCTTTTCAATGGCTCTTCAGGCTGCCGCCCTCTACCTTATCCCTCCACTCAGCCATGTACTCTAGGAGTCTTACTGAAGTGGATATGGACAAGATGAGGAAATTCCTCTGGACCCAATTCCAGCTCGGGGGGGGGGGGCTTGTCCCAGCTTTAGCCTCCTCTGGATACAGGGATCTGATTTCTTTCCCTCACCAACTTATCACTCCTCCTCCAATCCATCCTCAGGTGTCTGAGCTGCTGGATTCAAGTTTACCCTGGGGTATGTCTTCAGAACTAAGGACTCGGTCATCCTTGACTGTGATGGTTTCTTTGATTAGGTCAGCTCCAACTCTTTTGGAACCATCTTGATCTCAGACCCAGAATGTCAGCATAAACTCTGGGAGGATTGGTTCAGAGCAGAGATATTTGAATCCATTCCTCACCCTTGGAGCTACAGCATTATACAGCTTGGTGCAAATGTCAGCTTTGGATCCAAGTCGAGTTGTTTGTTGGGTCGAGCCCCAGCTGGGGGCTTCTACTCCTGCAATGAGGCTGCTCTGGATCCAACTCAGGGTCAGCTTTCGGAAGAGTCCTCTCCACGTGTAGAGAACAGACTTTCCTCTTGAGCTGTGATCTATCCTTCCCCCACAAGATTTCCTATGTCTGGAGCCTGCTCCTCTTGTCCCTTTGGGACAGCCAGCTGCCAAAAGCCTCATGTCATCCTTATTTGAGGAGCCCCATCAACTTCTGAGTCCTTCCCAGAACATACCACTGAAGAGGTACATAGGAAGCACATATCTAAAAGGAGATGCATTGATACCCATCCCATTCCTGAAAGTCACGGTGATGAAGGCACTCCCAGATTCCCCTTGAGCATGTTACATTTGGGGAAAAATTAGAACAGAAAGGGGGGGTGGTCCACAGAAACCTTTTCTCTAGTGGAGTCTGTTCCTTGAGACTTTCAGTTCTTACTAGTCTACTACATGATGGTTCCTCCTGCTGATGAGTTGGTGGACCTCATCTCCAAACAGGCATAGAAGGAAAAGGGCATTGCTGAACCCATAAGTCAGACAAATTTCTTATATCTCCAAAAGATGATCCCCATTGGAGAAAGAGTTTAGCATAGATTCTGTGATTATAGTGGCAGCAACTAAAAAGGAACTAACTTAAGAGAGTTCCACTGTTCATCCACCCTAACAGGGAGCCTCGTGCAGTGGACATGTTTGGGAATTTCAGCATCAACTTTGCTTCAGCAACCTTTTTTGTGAAAGAGCGAGATTACTTGACACATGTCACCCATTGTTAGAAGGATCTAACCTGGGAGCTCTCCAAATCTCTCTTTGGGTCCATGTCTGTGGAACAAAGGAAATCCATTGACTCACAGTTGGCTACCCTCCAGTCATTATCCAGTGTATCTATGCACTTTATTTCCAATGCCAGTAAGGCGCTTCTAGAGCAGCAGGCACTGGCATCACCATTAGGAGACATGGATGCAGCTGTGTGATTTTGCAGAACACTGTCATCCTTTGTCAATGTCCCCATGATGGATCGGCACTCCTCATTCCAAAAGTCAGAGAAATACTTTCCAGAAAAAGGTATGACCCTTTCTGTCATCGGAATCAAAATTTCTGCTCCTCAAAGAACGTTTTCAAAGAATCAGAAAGGTGGAAAGAAACATTTGTTGCAAAAGTCCCAAGGGTTTGCACCTGACACACTTGGAGATAGAGCTCCCATGGCAGAGGGGGTAATTCTAATGGTGAGTGTTGCCCTCTGGACAGATGTTGTCCAGACTTCTAGGGTTCCTTCTCTGAGAGGTTCTTTCAGTGCTCTTGAATATTTGCCTATCAGTCTCTGGAGGCAGTTGGGAGGCTCTTACCCCTTCACCTTACGACCTGGATGTCTGTCACGCAAGACACATGGGTGCCGCAGATAAATAGAAGCTATTTCATCCATTTATTTCTCTTCTCGTACTCGCAAAGTCCCTTCCTGATGTGCCAGCCCCTCAAATGGAAGCAGACTCTTCAGAAATGAGAAATGCTTCTTAACAATAGTCATCCGAGAGGTCCCACAATACCAGAAAGGATCTGGAACTTGCTCAGCATTCTTTTAATGCCAAAGAAAAATGGGGACCTAGGACCAATTCTGGACCTTAAGCTGTCTTAACAAATTCTTAAAACAGACAAAATTCCACAGCGTCACAGTTCAGTTTATTCTGCCTTTGCTAAGGGAGAACAAATGGATGTGTTCAGTTGACCTCCAAGATGTCTACTACCACATAAGGATGTGTAGATGTACCAGGAGATGCCTTCAATTCAGAGCACTACCCTTTGATGTCCCTCCCCTTCCAGCATTTTCACTAAGCCCATGGCAGTGGTTGCAGCTCACCTCCGACTGGAAGGGTTCCAGGTATTACCTTATCTGGATGATTGGCTTATTACCACCTCATCCAGGAATCTACTTGTTCAGGCCAGGGACTCCTTGCTCCATCTTTGCTGAAGTCATGGTATCATGAGTGAACACAGCGTAGTCCAAATTTCAGCCACTATATTCCTTAGAATTCATTGAGGTTTTCTTGGACACTGAACTTAAGACTGCAAAGCTTCCTCAGGATTTCAAGTCTTCACCAGCAAACTTTGGCCATGCTTTCCTGTCATAAGACACCAGAAAAAGAGATATTTTGTCTCTTGGGATCTGTGACAGTTGCAGTTACACTAGTCCCTCTGACCAAATAGTGCATGCGAGTTCTACAGTGGACCCTTGCCAGTTCAGTGTCCTATCTGAGAACATTCTGTGTCCTTTCAAGTGTCATTAATGAAGATTTGCAGATCACACGTCTGGTGGTAGTTGGAGTCACCTCTTTTTTCACAAGGATATTTTCTTTGTTCTTCCTTCACTCCAAGACACAATGACCAAAGACACTTCTCACTTGGGGTAGAGGGATTATTTCTTGGGAAAGATGGTGCAAAGCATGTGGTCTTAGGCAGAGGCTTCACATCAAAATCTTAGCAGTGCAAGCATTCCAGGATTTTCTCCCTGTGGGTGTGACAAATAGCCAGATAGACAATATGGTGGATTGGTACATCAGCAAGCAGGAGGAACCCAGTCTTATCACTCGTGTTGAGAGGCCATGAGGGTATGGCAATGGACGATATCTTCCTACCGCTTTCTGATAGTAATCCACATTCTGGGGAAGTCCAGAGTTCTAGTGAATAGGTTGAGCAGGTCCATCTTCCTCATGAGTGGTCCCTCAATCTGGTAGTAGCAGCCATTAGGGCTGACATTGTTGCAACCTCTTTACATCTCCCCACAACACCAAATGCAGCAAGTTTATGTCTCTGATCACCTAGGGGAGGTAGTCGCCAAAGGATGCTGTGGTCCACAGTTGACCCCTGGATTCTTTACACCTTCCCTTCTACTCCTCTGATACCCAGACTCCAGAAAGCTTTGGCAGGGAAGATCACAGATATTTTTATAGCCCCCTACTGGCCTTAACAGTGTGATTTCTCTTCCTCTGGCCTCACCTGGCACACCCTCCCTGGGTGCTTGGTTCAGCTGTAGACCTACAGTCTCACCTGTTTGGTTCACCTCACCTAGAAATTCAGTCCCTCAAATTGACTGCATGGTTTCCCAATTCCAGTGATGGCTAGGAAGTTCAGGCTTTCATCATCAATCATCCACATGTTATCCTCTTCTCAGAAGCCCTCTACTAGGAAGATCAGTCTGGGCTTTCAGTGTTAACTTGTATCCTTTTCCAGACCTCCTCCCAGCAATTTTGAATTTTCTAGCCTCCTTTTTTCAAAATGGTGGAACAAGTTACTTCACTATTAAAGTACTGTTGGCCACTATTTCCCTTTTCTGTATTGGAGATCACACCCTGATTGCATTCCCCAAGACAGTCTAAACCTTTCCTCAGAGGAACTTCCCTCCAGTTGGGGACCCAGTTCCCCTTTGGGATATTACAGTCTTAGTGCAAGTTTTGATGTGGGTCCTCACTTTTAGCCTGCAGCCAAAGTTTATTTGAAGTTTTTGTGTTAGAAGACTATTTTTAGTGGCCAACACCTCTGCCAGGAAGATATCGGAGCTTCACACATTATCTTTTAGACCTCCCTACCTGATTTTTCACAAAGCCAGAGTATCCTTGAGAGCTAATCCATTTTCCCCCCATGGTGGCTTCTGAATCCTCAACCAATTAGTCTTCCGTTGTTCTTTCCAAATGTTTCTAGCAAAACCAAATACAAGTTACATTTGCTGGATGTGCACCAACTGCATTTTACTTGCATCGAACCAAGACAGTAAGAAAGACTGACCAGTTATTTATCTCTCATTCTTCTTTCAAGATGGGAAATGGAGTATCTAAAAGAACACTATCCCATTGGTTTTCAGAATGTACCACTTTACAAAGAAAAAGGCTTGTTCTGATGTCTTTTTTTTTTGTCTGTTCCTCAACCATTGGGTCTCTAATTCCAACTTCAGCTACTTCTCAGACTTTGGATCCATAGCACAAGTTTCTTCCTTTATCCATATTCCTCTCCCAAGCCCCAGATTACCTTAAATCTCATTGCTGCTTCAGCAAGCAGATATGCTTAAAGTGGCTGAAACTTTTGAGAGATGAGTGACATTCAGATTTTGTTTTTGACAGTACCACTTCGTTCAGGGTCTTTAAACCTTTCTCTCTTCTCCTCCTCCTCCCTGGTTTAAAAATATATAATTTAATATAGATAAACGTGACAGTTATTTGTGCTGCTTCTTCTTTCCCTTTTCTTTTTATCTACTAGTTTTTCTAGAATTTTTTTGCACCATTGCTGGTGTTTTCTTTTCTAAATTGTTGGGAATATCTTATTTACCATTGTGGGTAATTTTCTTCTGCACTGTACTTCAATTTCATATCATTGCCATTAATGTTTTTCCTTTTAGGGCTCCATTTTTGTTGCTGCTGTCAGTATGTCAGACAAGCGTATGGGTTTTAAAAATTGCTTGTCTTGTGGGCACAATATACCTAACACCAATGTTCACTTAGAGTGTGTAGTATGTCTGGGTGCTGAGCATCTTTATAAGTGCGAGATTTATTCTGGCTTCAACCGCAGAGCCTTGGTTGAGCACAGGAACAAGTTAGTGCTTAAGGGTCTTTTACCTTCCTTTTCTTCTTCAGTGTCTAGAGCTTCATCTTCCATAACGAAACAAATCTCAAGGGGAGAAGAATCTAAAGAAAAACCTTAGGAGTCGAGGAAGCACTTCCTGGACTGCTCTTCTTGCTATCTGCTAACTTCAGCTCCACAAACCAGAATATCTAAAAACCTCTGATCTGTCCACCTCATCAGATCCAACACTATTTTTGAATAAGTTTCCTTCTCATAAACAGACTCTTCTCTCTGGAGCTGATTTTCTGAATGTTGCATTCTCCGTTTTTACGAGAAAATCCCTGTAGAGTTTCTAGACCCCCATCTACCTCCTTGTCCTACAGGTGTACCAGGAGCCTATCTGAAACAGATGTGGACAGCATGATAACATTTCTCAGGACTCAAATTCAGTTGGGAGTACTTCTGGCTCCCATTAGATCATGTGATCTGTAACTCCTACTCCAATCCAACCTTTACTTCAGAGGTTTTGGATCCAAGATTCCCAGAATTGTGTGGGTTAAATCTGAAGGCTTGGCTGTGATTCACTCAGACATCATCTCAGATTCAACTGGTGCCAACTTTGTCAGAACCAGAGGGATCTCAGAGCTGTAGCCTCCATGCTGGATCCAGGGGAAGAGGTTAATCTCTGAGGCTTTCATAACTGTCCCTTACCCTTGGGGCTTCGGCGCTGGATAGTTTGGCTCCAACTTCTGTGTTGAAGCAGGGTTCTGGAGTAGTCTTGGATGTCTCCAGGCAGGTAGCTTCTTGGGCAGTCCTGGGCTTTCCTTTGATTGCCATAGTTCTCCACATGACAGGTGACAGGACATCCTTACCCTCCTAGGTCTTCCCCTTTTGCATCTGTCTGCCCCAGGTTTTGTGTCTGCACATTCTGCTCCATTGGAATAGCCTATTCCAGTCTTGAGACTGTCCTTTTGCAGGATCCAGATCCTCATCAGACCAACCCTATGAAGATTTTCCCTGGAAGCATGCATGCAAGAAGGTGGCACATTGATTCCCCACAGGAGTTTAACAGAAGACACTGTCTTCAATGAAGAGGAAGGATCCCCAGATCACCCTTGAGGATGTCTCATTTATAGCAATTCTCAACTTTCTCAGACAGAAAGATAGTTTTCTTCTGAAGCCCATTCCCAAGAGGAGTTGGTGTTTCTTAAGACCTTCAGAACCATCTCAGCTACATCCTGGGTGGTACCCCTAGTAGATTACCTCATTTCCCACCAGGCTTGGAAGGAGTCACACACTACAGAAATTTTTTTAAGAAGCCAGACAAGCACCTTGTTACACCCAAGGACCATGCCCATTGGAGCAGGGTTTCCCCAGTTGATGCCATGATGGTTGTAGCAGCCACCAAAAGGAACTTGCCATGGAAAGTCTTAGTCCACATCCCTAACAGAGTCTAGGGCCATGGAGAAATACAGGAGGTGAATTTATGCTTCAGCAACTTTTGCTGTATATTAGTTTAATTACCTGGCACACTTCACAAGATTGCACAGGGATTTGATGAAGGAGCTTACCAAATCCCTGTCAAGAGTCCATGTCAGCTAAGGATAAAAAGACAGTCTCTTCACACCTGGCCACCCTTAAGTCCCTGCCAAATGCCTCCATGTGTCTGATTTCACACACTATGGAAGGCGTTTCCAGAGCATCAGGTTTGAGTATTACCATTAGGAGGCACAGCTGGATGCATCTTTGCCCTACAAGACATCCTTCATCAATGCACCCTTTGGACGGACCCTATTTGGACCCAGAGTTAGAGACACTCTCTGCAGGAGTGAACAGGATGGACAAACCCTATCTACTGTAGGGATACATTTTTCAGGACCTTTTCAAGAAACCAGAAAAGAGGCAGAAAGATGATGTTCTTCGCGTTTCACTGTTGCAGCCATTACATTTGGGTAATCTGCTGGCATGTTGCCCTCAGTCAGCCTGATTAACAAAGTCTTGGGTCCTGCGTCAGTTCCTGTCCCTTCTTCCAGGTCGTCAGGGGTATAAAACATGGAGCCGACGCCATTACATCAGCCTTTCTTGCCGCGCGGTGCCCGAAGCAGAAGCAGTTTGCAAGTGCCCGTTGGCCGACTCCAGAAATTTTTGTTTTCGAGTTTCAGATCCGAAGTCTTCAACTAAAAAGCTAAGTAACCCATTGGGGAAACTTTTTCTTGCTCCTTACCGATGTCAGTAAAAGTTAATAATTGCATTACTTGGAAGCAAATACAAATACCTCATAAGGATTTTCATTTGTACTGTATTCCTTGCCTAGGTCCTGACCACAACATTCCTTGCTGTCGGTTTTGTGCTTTATTTAATCATCACACTATCAAACATCGGTACATTTCTGCTTCTAAATATTTTGGATCATGCTTTAATTATCCAGAAATGTCATCGGTTAGCGATCCGACTGCCGGAATACCTAAAAAACACAAAGAAAAAGACAGAGACAGGCCGTTGGTCCAAAACTGCCGATGATGCTTCTCCTAAGCCAGTCCCAAGTTTGCTGGTACTCAGTGAGGCGCTTGCACAGCCCCTGATACCCACCACTTCTTATTCACAGGCCTGTACTGAGACCCATTCGGAGTCCAGTATGCCGCGAGATGCTTCAATTATGGAACCCGCGGATGTCTCCACCTTGGATGAGTCCAGAGCCGCTGTGCAGGCACAGGCTTCTGAGGGTGTTTTCAGGCCTACAGATTTGTATATTAGACCAACGCCATCTTCAAAACTAAGGCCAAAATCTCGATCTATGTCTAAAAAACAGATGCCTGTGCCACATGTGCAGGACCCTATGCCTAAAAAACAAATGATCAAAATGGCTGAAGATTTAATTACTCTGATCAGGGGTAGCCAACCCCCCCCCCCCCATTCTAAGAGGCCTAGGCAAGACATTGATTATGAATCTTCTGAACAGGATTCCATTCCTTCTGACTCTTCTAATGAACAGGAATTGTCTATACCTACTTATGAGGACTCTGATGCAGAAGATTCCATTCCTTCTGCTTCTCCCCCTGAGGATTTTTTTTGGGGGGAAACTTTACATACCTTAAGGGAACATTTCCACTGGGAAAGTCAGGATTTCTCTGAATCTAAGAAGAGACTTGGGGATTTTCTTCTTCTTCCTCAGCATAGGCCTTTGGCTATACCTCCTGTTCTAGACATTGTTGATGATGTTTTTTCAGAATCCAGTATGGCTCCTGATTCTCTGCCTCCAGCTCCTTGTAAGCCAGACAGATACTACGGGGTTCCTGACTCCCACAAATTCCTTTTCAAAAATCCTGTTGCAGATCTTGAAACCATTTCTCAGGGTCCCAAGGGCATTAAGGCTTCTACTGCTACAAATCCTACCCCTTCTTATAGAGATTTCAGGGTGCTGGATAGATGAGGTAAGAAGGTTTACACTTCTGCAATCTTGGCAATCAGGGCTTTAAACTGTCAATTTCATATGCTAAAATAGCAACAGCATATCATGGGACTGCTTAAACAGAAAATGATGTTAATTTCTGACTGTGTGGAAAACAAAGATTTACATGATTTATTGCATTCAGCTGAACAAGTTGTAAAACATACTTTGCAATGTGGTTTTGATTCTTTGGAGGCCTCTTCAAGGGCTGCTGTAACTGGGTCTGTGCTAAAAAGGCATGCTTGGCTCAAAGAGCAAAATCTACCTGATCATGTTAAAGCAAAATTGTTGGATGCTCCTTTACAACAGGACCGTCTTTTTGGTAATAAGGCTGAAGAAGTTGTAAAAAAGATGGAAGATAAAGCTAAATCTATGCAAACTGTGAAATATTTCTTACAAGTGGAACCTCCAAGATTTAGTAGGCACTGGCCTACTAAGAAGTGGTCCTTTCCAGTTCCTTTGAGAGCCACTCAAGTCAAACCCAGACATTCCAAAGGCTCCAGGTTTCAGTCACAAGGGACTTTCAGAACAAAACAATGGGGTGCCTCCTCTTCCAAATCTGGAAACAACAAGACACCTCCCTATGGTAAGCAGTCTCGATGACTTCCCTTTACTCTTACCAAGCACTTACCTTTTAGCTACCCCTTTGGGGAGGAAACTGTCTCTTCATGCAAGAAACTGGCAACTTATAATCCAGGACAAATGAGTTTTAAATATAGTATCCCAGGGATAGAGAGTTCATTTCCACATGTTGCCAATTCCAAACGGATGGCCAGACCTGCCCCCTTATCAGTGGGCAGAGTCCCAGAAACAAGTACTTTCCCTCATGAGCATGGGGGCTATTCAACCAGTGCCAGTAGAAGAAAAGGGACAAGGTTTCTATTCAAGACTTTTCCTGGTACCCAGAAAAGACAAATCACGGCATCCAATTCTGGACTTATCTACTCTAAACACCTTTCTGGACATTCCAAAATATAAGATGCTGACTCTACACCAGTTGCTTCCTATGCTAGGCAAAGATGCCTGGTTGGCAACTCTAGATTTAAAAGAGGCTTACCTGCATATCCCAATCAGGGAATCTTGCAGAAGATACCTCCACTTCAAAGCAGGCTACTTGCATTACCAGTTCTCTGCACTGCCCTTTGTCTTATCTACTGCACCCAGGGTCTGTACAAAGTACCTAGCTCCAGTAATTGCATTTTGCAGGCAAAGAAATATTCAAATATATCCAGACCTGGCCGATTGTCTAATTAAGGCAGAAAACAAGGACACTCTTCTAAACCATCTGGCGTTTGTAAAAAGGGTTCTAACTTGTCTAGGGTACACTGTAAATGAAAAGAAATCACAACTGGTACCCTCTTAAAAAATTACATTCCTGGGTGCAAGCTTGAATACAACTGCCCAGATGGCTTTCCTTACGCCAGAGAAGCAAATTCATTTGATGACTTACTTCAAACAGGTGGCCACAAAAACCCTGCTTTCTGCAAGGCAAATACTGCAAGCCTTGGGGTTCATGGCTTCCTGCATTCTTCTAATTCCATATGCAAGACTGCATATGAGGAAACTTCAGTGGTACCTAAAAAGTGTATGGAGTCAGCATTGTCACAGCCTGGAAACAGTGATTCCTATCATACATTGCCTGCAACTAGAGTTCCTATGGTGGGCAGAGGCCTGCCACCAAAACAGGGGACTGCCATTCACACCACCCCCTGCCACCCAAACCCTAACTACAGACACATCAGACTATGCTTGGGGGGCACATCTGGCAGGGAAGTGCATTCAGGGCAAATGGAGCCCAAATCAAATGCACCTTAATATCAATCAAAAAGAAATGCTAGCTGTAGAGAATGCACTGACAGCCTTCAAGGACTACCTTCATCCAGGACAATTAATGATAAAGACAGACAACACCACGGGTATGTGGTACATAAACAAGCAGGGGGGTACACACTCCTACCCCCTTTGAAGACTAGCCATGGCATTGTGGAACACGGCCTTGACCTATCAAGTACAACTACAAGCTCAATTCCTGCCAGGAAAGCTAAATACTCTGGCAGACGAACTAAGCAGAAATCTCATGGACCCACACGAGTGGAAACTGGAACCACAGATTTTCAACATGTTGATACGCAAATGGGGGAGCCCAGACATGGATCTTTTTGCCTCACCCCAGAACTGTCAGTTGGACAAATTTTGCACAAGAACTCATCACAAAAAAGATCTATCCGTCAGCTGAAAAAACCTATCAGTCTATGCCTTTCCCCCTCTGCCTCTGCTCTCCAAAGTTCTACTAAAAGTCAAACAAAAATGATTTTGATTGCTCCAGACTGGCCTCGCCAACACTGGTACCACTCCTGCGCAATGTGTCACACCTTCCACAGTGGCACCTGCTTGGACACCTTACTTACTATCTCAGCTGAACGACCAAATTCTGCACAATCAGCTCCAAGCTTTGAATCTTGCAGCGTGGCTAATCACCTATATTCACCTTTAGCATCCCTCAGCAAACCTGTGCTGGATGTCATTTTGGAGGCGAGAAGGCCTAGTACTAGAAAATCTTATGCTGACAAATGGAAAAGATTCTGTGCCTGGAATTAATCTCAAGGGATAAGCACAGCAGTGCCCAACATTCCTCAGATTTTACAATACTTAACTGAGATGCTTCACAAGGGCCTGTCCTTTTCTTCCATAAAAATCCAAGCCTCAGCCATTTCAGCTCATTACAACACAGAACCTCCCCTCTTCTCTCATCCTCTGCTAATGCAGTATCTCAGAGGGGCCAAAAACTTAAGACAACCCAGGAGAGCTCCAACCCCTGCCTGGGACCTCAATTTGTATTGGAAAAGCTCGGATCTCCAATAGCTGGTCCTAATGCTGTATAATCCCTCCAGATGTAATGGCATCGGCTGCATGTTTTATACCCCTGGCGACCTGGCGTCATGGAAGAAAAGACAGCAACTGGCCGAGGACCCAAGACAGCAGATTACCCAAATGTAATGACTGTAACAGTGAATACACTCGAACATCTACATTTATGGTAAGTGTATACAACTGTACTTTCCAGAAATCTCAAGGCTTTTCTCAGGACTCCTATGGAGACGGATCCCCTCTGGTAGGTGAGGGAACAGTAATGACAGACATTCATGTGGCAAAGTGGGCCCACAAAACCAAGACTTGAGAGGTTCTTTTTCTGAGAAGCTTTTCCAGTGGCCCTGAACAGTTGCCTTACTGCTGCAATCCAGAGATAGTCTGGGGTGCTTATCTCTGCATCCGGGGGCCTGGGTATTCATCACCAAAGATGTCTGGGTGCAGAAAATAATTACCTAAGGTTATTATGTTCCCTTTTCCCTTCTTCCCCACTCATTCAAGAAAAATTCCCAGTGTACCACCCCATCAGAGGAAGGATGCAGCCTTAGAAATCTTAGAAATAGAAAAGCTGCTAGTAAAAAGGGTCATCAAAGGGGCCCCACCAGACCAGCAAAAGTTCAGAACTTACTAGAGATTCTTTTTTATGCCAAATAAAACTGGGGACCTCAGGCCAAGATTGGACCTATGTCACTTGAACCATTTTGTCAAACACTCAAAAGTTCCAAATGGTCATGGTTCAGTCTATTCTCTCTCTTTTGAGGAAAGACGATTGATGTGCCCCATTGATCTTAAGTATGCGTACTGTCACATAAAATTAGATCCAGGAGGTACCTTTTCTTCTGTCTGGAAGCCAGTCTTTATCCATTCACAGCCCTGCCCTTCGGCCTCACCACAGCCCCCAGGTGTTTATCAAATGTATAGCAGTGGTTGCAGCTCACTTTAGAGTGCTTGGATTCCAAGTGTTTCCGTGCCTCGATGATTGGCTTCTCACTGCTCCTATCAGACATCTGATACATGCCAGGGACTACTAACTTCAGTTATGTCTTCATCTAGGCATCACAGTCAACTACACCAAATCTCACCTCTCTCCCACTGAAGCCCTAAAGTTCATAGGTGGTCATCAAGATATGGTTTCTCAAGTGGCAAAACTCCTTCAATCCAGACTATCCAAGTTGCAACTTCAGGCCACACTCCATTTGTCTCTTCAGTCACCAGCAGTCAGGTTGGTCCTTCAGTTTCTTTCTTTCTTCAGTGGTGACTGCCAAAACTCTTCTACCTCTAGTCAGATTCTGTTTGAGAGGACTTCAGTGGATCCTAGTGGTATTGCCTATTTCAGTAACAGCTGCAAACAGCATATATTCTTGTGGATTCGTGTGCCAGATGTCTCTCAGGGCTGCCTCTTTATCCTAACTTTGCCCAAGGCCACAATAACCATGGATGCTTCTCAGCTGGGGTGGAGTGACATTACATAGGACCAGACAGTCCAAGGCACGTGGTTCCCCCTTAGAGGCCATTATTCACATCAACTTCCTAGAGAGGAGGGCATTCCCAAACATCCTCCCTCATGGCACAGTTGCCATACAGACAAGACATGTCAGTACTTTGGTGCATCAATAAACGGGGGAACCTGCCCTTATCCATTGTGTAAGGAGGCAACGAGAGTATGGCAGTGGGTGATCTCTTTCAACTGCTTTTTTTTTGGCAGTGCACATCCTGGGGAAGTCCATTTTAGTGGACAGACAAGTAGCTCTATTCTTCTGCCTCACGAGTTAACTTTCAGTCCTTCAGTGACGGAACAGATTTTTCACCAATGGGACCAGCCATGTTTGCCTCTGCCCACAATTTCAGATGCAGCAGGTATTTTGCCCTACCCTCCCCAGGAGGAGGAGGAGTCACCAAAAATCACTCCGATTCAGGATTGGCACTTGTCTCCTTTATGTTTATCCTGTTATGCCCTTAATATCCAAATTTCTACAGAAAGCATATCTACAGAAGTGCAAGCTGATCCTCATTGCCCCATTCTGGTCTCTCTAGGTGTGGTTCCCCTTCCTTAGACTTCACTTGATATACTCTTTGTGTTCTGGCTCTATCGCCACATCTTCTGTATCATCCCTCCAGGCTACCTCACCCAGCCATACAAGCACTCAAGTTAACCACATGGTTTCTCCACTTTTCATTGATGGCTAGACAGTGCAGGCTATCTACCCAAGTTCTGAGTATCCTTACTTCTTCCCAAAAGGATTCCACTAGAGAGAGATAATATAAGAGCAAATGGAAAAGGTTCTCTGTTTGGGGCATTGAGAGACATCCAGACCATTTTTCAGCACCCATTCCAGTAGTTTTAGATTTTCTGGCTTCCATTATCCATAGTGGGACAAGTTATTCCACAACTGAGGTACAGCTGGTTGCAATGTCCAGTTATCACATAGATAAAGATCATTTGTCAGTGGCCTCCCCTTAAACTATTTAAAGCTTTTCAAAGGTACATTTTTACTCGGACCACCTATTAAGGATCCTATCCCTCCCTCGGATTTGACAGTTCTTCTCCAGGCCTTAAGTCAGTCTCTGTTGAACCTGCATCAAACGCTGATTTAAAAGTTTTGTCCTAGGAAAACCATTTTTTCTAGTTACTATTAAATCAGCTAGACAAATATCTGAACTCCAGGCTTTGTCTTGCCCAGATGGGGCAATTAGCTAGGCTTAAAATGACCCACAAGGGCAGTTAGCTTAGTACTAATCTATGAACCTATTTCCTTTTCAAGAGCTAAATTTTGACAGTCTGTGTTAAAGGTCATATTAGCACAGTGGCTCACTAATTGTCTTTCTCATGTTTATAAACAAGGTTTCTTTCTACCAAGACCACCACAAGCTCATTCCAGATGGTTAATACCACTTCCTTTGCCTTCTTATCCAGAATTTATATAGCTGACATTTGTGTCACTGCTACTTTGTACAATGTTCATACTTTCATAGCTCATTATAAATTGGATATCTTTTCTAGGAACAGAGCAGTTTTTGGTTATATACTTACCATAACAGTGCATTTGTGTTGTCTGTTTTTATCCTTCCTCAACCTCTCTTTCCTCCTTTTCCCCATTCCTGTGGTAGAAGATACCACTGTGATGTCCTGATATGACCTGGAGGTATACCTGTATGACTTTTACCATTTTCTAAGCTCGAGATATCTTTATTACCATATGTCTATAGTTTTCTAACTATTTATAAGTTTGTGTCTCTATCCTCTGTGTTAGATTTACAAGGCAAACTCAGTCCGAGGTAATCTGGGGCATGGGAGAAGATTATGGGTAAGGGGAGGAGCTTGAGATCCAAAGTCTGAAAAAGTAGCCAATGTTAGATCTGAGACCCAGTGGTTGAGAAATAACAAAAACAGAGCACAGATGCATCGTTGTCGTAATTACATAACTTTTATTTACTGTCCAAATCTCTGCAGGCTCATTCAACTAGATCTGTGATGTTTTCAGCAGTCTTTTCCAGACTAACCCTAGATAACATATGTGCTGCAGCTACTTGGTTCAAGGTCCATACATTCATTTCACACTACATATTTGACATACAGTCAAGATCAGAGCCTCCTTTGGTTTGGCTGTGCCCTGGAATATCCTTTGTGAGATCTACCAAGTGTTACAGTAGCTGTGGACTCTGTCCCATCCGTTGAGGAATGGATGGAAGAAACAACATCGGATACAAACTTACCATATTAATAGAGCTATGTGGTCTGTTTCCATCCTTCCCCAACCTCCGACCCCCTTTTCCCCCATCCTTTTTTTTTTTTTTTCCCAATTCATTTTATTTACTCATGGAGTGACTTGGCTGACCTAACTTTATTTAACATAGGGTTGTATTTCAAGCCTACAATTAGCAGCTGGTTACTTTTCCTCTACTCTTTGAGAACTTGTTTGTACCTGGAGTTTGGAAGGGCCTGGAAAAACGTAGTAATAACTTCTGTCTCTGCTTATGCCTTGAAGCCATCTTTTGTTGACAGTATCACACAAGTCTGGAGGTACTCTCACTCCTTACTGCTGTTGACTGTAGGAGGACTACTGTCCTGTATTGTACGACAATAGTTTAGAGCGAGACTTTATCTCATCGTATGGATGATATTTCATCGAAGTATCAGAGGATGTCCTTCTATTCATATGCTGCAGTATTTGTCACATTAGGGAGTCCGTCTCCGGTGGACTTATACGTCCAGCCAATACACAAAAGTCTACATGCTACTGTGAGGTACATGCTACACTGCACATCATCTTGCATATGTCTGCCATAAAGAGACATCGAATATAAAGCAGACGTCAGCACGCAGCAACCTCAGAAATTTTCTGCCACCTGTCTAATTGCCTGCTCTACATGTTTGCTCACCAGATCAGTTGAGTACCAGATAAGTGGCCTGTTGTGTTTTTTTCTCTTTCTAAATTCTTGTTGCTGCTTGTTTGTTGGGTGATTTCATGTCAGCTAGAAAGGACAAGTGTCAGTGTGGAAGGCAGATTCCACATAGACACCCACGATCTTTGCTTGTTCTGTTTAAACCCAGACCACGATCACAGCACTGTGCTTATCCGCAAGTCATTTGTCCCTTAAGCCCTTAGGAGCCACTTAGCATTGCTCAAACTTTATTTATAGAACCAACACCCTAAGTGTTTGGCACAGGAGATGGAGGTGATGTTGGGTCCTTCGGACGAGGCCAAGAAATCTCACCCTGAACTTCCAGCTGTGCCTTGTCTTCCAGTCGTTTCTTAGAATAAAACAACAAAGGCAGAAGCCCAGAAAGTCCACACAACAAAATCTTTAATGTTCCAGCCTTTTTAGGCAAATCACATTACAACAACCAACCCTTTTATGCACTTGGTTTAAAACCAATTACCAATTAAATAAATAATTAAAACATTTTATCAATTGTCTATTATATCCCTTCATTTTTAAAACACTAGTTAAAAATATAGTCTCATTAAGGCCAGGTGGTAAGGAAGCATTAAGAAGAACTTGACACCAGTATTCTTTGTTTTCCAAAATAACCTTCCATGGTCCACCCCTAAGACTGTTAACCTATTCCAACACTGTAAAAGAAAAGGAATGATTTTCAAATGTTTGCAGATGTCTGTAAAGGGCATTCATAGTTTTTTCTTCCCAATTTCATACAAATGCTCATATATTTGTTGTTTCAATTTCCTTTCCGTTCTTCCTCTATAGAAGGTTGGACAGTTAAAACATACAGCAGCATACACTACCTCTTTAGACCCACAGTTAAACTGACCATGTAAGGAAATAGTTCTGCTCCCCAGTAAAACATTATTAAACTCTAAAACATATTAACAATAATTGCACATGCCACACTTCTTCATTTTACCTATCATTTTAGTCTTGTTACTAACAGGCAAATCGCACCAATCTTTAAAATTCCTATCTCTTTTATATATAATTTTTGGACTATTACCCATAATCTTACTTGATTCCTAATCCCCCAATATCAAAGGCCAATTTTTCTCCAATACACGTCTAATGGATTTATTATCTTTTGTATAAGGGGTAACAAAGGCCAAACTTTTATTAGAATGGGAAACATTGGGTAAACCATCAGACATTGGATTAACACCCCCTAAAGTACTATATTCATTATTTGAATTATTTATATTAGTCCCATCAGGGGCATTTTTAGCAATCTCAAGGGAAAAATCTTCCAAAAGTGGGCTATAAATACTCATTTTTTTCTTATTTACAACTTCATTTGTGATAGAATCCACTAATTCCTTAGGATATCCTTTATTGAGGAACGTTTTTCCAATAAAATTGCATTCGTCCAAAAAAATCATCCAACATTCTCACCATTTTTGCAGCTCTAACCATCTGGCCTTTAATAACACCTCTTTTTACATGAAATGGGTGGTTACTTGAAAAATGTAAAAATTTATTGGAATAGGTCTTTTTTCGAAAAATATTAGCTTTCAAAAGACCATTATTCTGTTCCTTTGTTAATAATACATCTAAATAAGATAAATTATTTTCATTAACCTGAAATGTAAACACCAAAACTTATGTGGTATTATTAAGATAAGCAATTAAATCAGATATACTATCAATAGGACCATCCCAAATAAAAAACGAATCGTCCAAAAAAATGTGTAAACATCTTAATTTTAGACATGTATACTGAATTTAACAAAAAACGGGCTTCCCATACTGCCATAATTACATTTGCATACAAGGGGCCCAAAGGGGGACTCCATCGCTACCTCTTTAATTTGCTTAAAGTAATGGCCATCATAGATGATTTTATTTTATAAAACCAATTCCAACAGATGGGCCAAAGTATTAATTTTATCTTGACCAACTGGTGTTTCTCTGTAAAAAATTCCATAAACCATTCCATCCCTACATCATGTGGGATGCAAGAATATAAATCCTTAACATCCACGGTTAACAATACACATCCATCCAAAATGCCAATATTTTATAAGATTGTTACACTTAGATAAAAGTCCCAGGAATCATGATACAAGTAATCCAATCCATTTAAGGCCATCTTCAATTTAGCATCAATATATTTAGCAATATAGTAAGTTTTTGATTGTCCACCATTAACTTTTGGACGCATAGGGGGATTAAGATCCTTGTGGATCTTAGTTATGCCAAAAATAGATGCCACTTTAGGAAATTCTACATATAAATAAACACTACACAAGTAATTTGTCCCTGGGTTACCATGTCCCTCAGAAAATTATCAATATTTTTATATGAAATATTCAACTCATTCAGTGAAGTTTCAACATAAATTCCATCATATAACAAATTCAGCAAGCATTGATGGTAATCAACTTGATTCATTACAATCAAACCACCGCCGTTATTAGGTGGCATGAATCTTAATTCTCCCCTATTTTTCCAATCACAAAGTAACTCATATTGCTCTTTAGTAATATTGTAAGAGGAATCCCTACATGGTTCCTGTAACATATATCTAAAGTCAGTCTCACAAGATAATTCAAAAGCTTTAATACTAGGATGCATTAAAGGATTTATTATTACTAGGTATCCTTAATGGATTTTCAACATACCCATCTGTATCACGAAATATGGTAGCTAAATTAAGTCATCTCGGATAAAGTTTTGAGTCCGTTACCAAATCAGTGATTTTAGCATGTCTCTTAGGAACAAACAATCCTTTACAAAAAATGTCAGCATGTGCAGTATTAATGTCCCAAACACTATAATTATATACTGTAAAATCCTTTGCTTCATTAGTAATAATTATAGGGGAGGTCAAGATGTTAGCACCATCACCTACCAATTCTGGGGGTGGCTCCATTTTTGATAGGAACCAATTTGTTGTCTCTTGTCCTTGTTTCCTCCATAATTTACATATTGATGAGTTGGGTTGTGTTTTTCTTGTTCCGAATCCTTTTGGAATGGTGTAGGCTGCTCTATTCTAAAGGGGAATCACAAAAAGGATCATTACCATTCACTTCATTAGAAAAACACCATCTTGCACAGACTGAACTGTTTCATTCGGTTCCGAATGCCATTGACTTCCAAAAGGTTTTGGATATTGCCCTCTTGCTTTCGTAGTCTAAGCACTCACGTTCAAGTTTTCAATTCTTCCTCTCTATCACTAGTTGGCTCATGGCATCTACATCAGAGAAAACTTTGAAATACTGCGGCTTCCTATTAACAAAAGCCAAGTATTTTTTAATATTATCATCCAATGTTTTAATTCTCCCATTCAGTTCATCCAACTTCAACGCATTGTTTAATGAGAGTTTCTAAAAATTCACATCCCTGATGATCGAACATTTGTAATAATTCAAGATGCAAAGGACTATTAGCTACTAACCCTGTTGGAAACTTCCAAAACCGCAAGCCCTTCGGCACTTGCTTATTCTTAATGCACTCTTTAAAATAATTAATCTGATGATGTTAATCTTCTTCCCCTTCATCACTGATGGGTTGAGCCCTTGCAACCGAGTTGGCCTAATACCAAGCTCACATACACCAAAAACTCTCAAGCTAAGCTGCTATCCACAATGCCCTTCTCCCAGTTACCCCAGATCTTATTTGCCACACAGCCATATAGCAGCGTTTCACCGAGCTTGCCAGCTAAATGTCATATTTTTATGAATTTTTGTGTATTTTGAACATTTTTTCTAATCTAACTAATTTTTCTACCCGATTTATCTATCTAGCTCTACCCATTGGGTATTTCTTATACCACCATTGGTAACGCCCTCTCCTACCCTTGTGTTATTGTTTGATACCATTGTTGGTATCTTCTTTTTCTGCTTCTTTTCCTCAATTTCTAACAGTAATTTGTTTTTCTTTTTGTGTGTTTGGATATGTCTGAAAAAAGGGACTTCGGGGTTCAAACATTGCACTTTTTGCAGTGGCAAACTCCCCAACAGTGACTTGCATGATGATTATGTGTTTATTATCTGAGGGTTTCTCAACTGTCTGTGAAACCTCCTTGCCAGATTTGCCTGAGTTTTAGTTAAAGGACGCTGAATGAGAGAAAAAAAAAAATCTTGAAAGGCCTGTTAACCTCACCTTTCTCAGAGGCCCTTTCTTTGTCGGAGGTACAGTGAAGGACAAACAATGTCCACATTCTGATCCCTCTTCACTGGCTGGTGATAAGGTCAAGTCCCACAAACACAAGGCCCACAAATCTTCTACCGAATACAAGATTGTTTCCTTGGCTCTGACTATAACTGTTGCTTCTGTTCCAAGCTCAGCTCCAGTTGCTTCTATATCCGATATCATAGACATTATGAAAACTTAGACTTCGGCACCGACCTCTATGACACCAGTCATAACTACAGTAACAACTATGGGTCCGACCTTGCTGTCTTTGATAGTCTTGGTACCAACTTCACCTTTTACTGCACCGACGATGGTTCTGACAATCCTTTTAGAGCCGATAATAACCTTGACTCAGAGTGCCTCCTCAGCACAGAGTACCTTCTCGATGCCGTTGATTCCTTTGTTGCCTGTTTCCAAGATAGAGTCTTCGGTGCCGACAACTCAAACACCACAGACCCAGTACTCCCCCTCATTGGACCCATTCTTAGGCCAGACTTATAGCCCTTTTCTGGACCAGCCTGACTCCCCTTCGAGAGTGTCTGTAAGGTCCACCAGGAGTCTGTCTGGCTGTCAAAAGCTGGTCCGGCAGGTGCACCACATCGAATTCAGAGGGATAACAAACATTCTTAAGACTCATCCCACTTTGGGGTTGGGTCTACTGCTCCCAGGACTCCCACTTATACTCCTCCCTCAGATCTGTCTGTTCTGAGGCCCATAGCTCTGAAGTTTTTGGTGGGAACCCAATCCTCGGCGCCGACAGTGACCCTCACTGACGCTTCGAGGCCACCCCTTTGGGTTTTGGTTCCATTGGAACTGTCCCTTCCTCAGCCTTATGGTTGGGGGGGGTGCAACCCTCTGTTCTGAGCATGGTTCCAAGTTTTTTATCTGTTCCGTCCCTGGATCCAGGGGCAATGACTGCCCCGATCTTGCTTGAGGCTCCATCCCCAAGAGTAGGTCTGACGGAGCTGGATATGACCCCGGTTCCAAGATTGTCCTACTCTGTTCCTGGCTCCCATTCTTCTTCAGGTGGGCCTGCTTTCTAGGTGATGGAGAGGGTGCTTGCTTCTGGAAGCACTCCTCCTATGTCGGATCTTCCCCCTGCTCCCTCTGAGCTATAGCTACCATGGGCCACCTCCCCAGGACACCGAGAGCACAAGCTTCAGGAAACCCCAGTTCAGTGTATTCTTTCTTCTGTGTCTTCTTCAGACATCCCCACTGAAGAACCCCCTCAGAAGAAGGCTTGTAAGATGGAACACCTTGACTCTCTGGAGAAGTCTCTCACGGAGGATATGGATTACGATGATTGGGAAGGGTCCCCACGGTCACCCCCTGATGATATCCTGGAAATATTGAAACAAAGGGGTGGCTGGAAGCCCTCTAACCCTTCCTCGGAGGCAGTCTTCCTGCATGCGTACCGCTCTTGGCCTTCTATTTCTTGGGTGACCCCACCTGCCAATAAGTTAGTTCAGCTCATTGTGCAGCATGCATGAAAGAACCCGGATTCTATTGAGGCCATTCCCCGGAGACAAGACAGGATTCTTTCCCCACCAGAGGAACATCCCCACTGGTCTAGAGACTTGCCAGTAGATGCTATGGTGGCGGTGACGGCCACTAAAAAGGACCTTGTGGAGGAAAGTCCTACTGTTCACCCACCCAACAGAAAATCCCAGGCTGTGAACAGACTAGGGAAGTGAGTTTTTGCTTCAGCGAACTTTGCAGTCAGGTCTCTGAACTACTTGACACATTTCACGAGGCTCCAAAGGGATCTGATCTAAGAAATTTCTGGAGCCCTCCGTGTCAAGTTTCTGACAGGGCACGAGACAAGGTTGCCTCAAAACTTGCCACCCTTGAGTCTATCTCCAACTCATCCATGAGGTTGCTCTCCCATGCAACTGAAGAGGTGGCTAGAGCTGCGGGTGCAGGCATATAGTCATGAGGCGTCATGCCTGGATGTGCATCTGTGACCTCACGGACTCCTTAAAGTCCTCCTTTTTGAACACTCCTATTGAACCATCTTCCTTGTTTGGTTCTAAAGCACTGGTCAAGTGCGAGCAGGATGGAAAGACCTTGTCTGTCATTGGCCTATGTTTTTCCAAGCCTCAACGTTCTTATTCCAGGAACCAGAGGAGTGGGAAAATATGGCACAAAAAATCTCAAGGTACTTTCCGCAACACACGTGGTGAGGATTCCCCTAGAGGCAGAGGGGGTTCCAATGATGAAAGATGCCCCTTTAGGAGCAGAGTGTGTCCCCGAAATCAAGACTCCAGGGATTGTTTCTCCAGGCGGTCTTATCAACGCTCTTGAAGCTTTGCCCAATTGCTTTTCTCTGAAAGCAGTCTGGGCTTATTTTGCTCTGCACCAATCTGCCCGGCACTCTATTACAGAAGATCAGTGGGTACAGAGAATAATCTCCAGAGGCTATTACATCCCTTTAACATCATGTCCAGAACCTACAAAGAACCTTCCTGATGTTCCACCCAGTCAAAGGGAAGAAGCGGCTTCAGAGATAAGAAAGCTGTGTTAAAAAAGTCATCCAACCAGTCCCCCCTAGACCAGTGCGGATCCGTTTTTTACTCAAGATTCTTTTTGATGCCAAAAAAGACTGGGGACTGGAGACCCATTTTGGATCTCAGCCATCTAAACAAGTCGGTGATTCAAACCAAATTCCGCATGGTCACTATACAATCCATTCTTCCTTTTTATGGGAGGATATTTGGATTTGCTCGATAGACCTCCAGGATGCATATTACCACATCAAAATGGACAAATGTTCCAGGAGTCTTATTCACTTCTGGCTAGAAGCCAATCATTAACAGTTCAGAACCCTGCCATTCAGTCTCTCAACGGCCCCCAGAGTGTTCACGAAATGCCTAGTATTGGTGATAGCTCATCTGAGACTTCAGGGATTCCAGGTGTTTCCATATTTAGATGATTGGCTCCTCTCCACCCCAACCAAGCATCTCCTGACCATAACCCTCCATTGCACACAGTCACTGGCGGAGTCTGTAGGCATCACAATCCATTAGGAGAAGTCCAATCTACAACCTACCCAACAACTGGCATTTATAGGGGCAGTTTTCAATACTCTAACAAGCCTGGCATCTTTACCAGCTCACAGGCTTCAGAGGTTAAGATTGCAAGTACAAGTGGTACACTGTCAAAGAAAGGTGTCAGCAAGAGAAGTTCTCCAGGCTGTGGGGTCTATGGCTGTGGCCATTCCAATTGTCCCTCTTTCAAGATTACATATGAGACTGTTACAATGGCTTCTTTTGTCCCAATGGTTGGCAAATCTTCACCCCTAAATTCAGATTTTCATTACCAACTCCTGCAAGTAAGATCTTCTTTGGTGGATGAGGCCAGTCGAAAAATTTTGGTGTTGCCCCTTCCAGATCCCTCAACCCAATGCCACGGTGACCACGGATGCTTCCCTGATTGGGGGGGGGGCATTTTTTGTGAAAGACAGTGCAAGGCATGTGGTCCAGCTTAGAGGCCAACTTGCATATCAATTTTCTGGAATTGAGAGTGGTGCTGTTGGCATTGCAGGCACTACAGCCACTCCTTCCATCAGGAATGACTGCGATTCAGTCAGACAATATGTCAGTAGTCTGGTACATAAACAAGAAGGGACCAAATCCTACCCCCTGTGTTGAGAGGGTATGAGAATTTGGCACTGGGCGATAGCTTCCAACTGCTTTCTTATAGCAACGCATATCCCAGGGATCTCCAACGTGATTGCGGACAGGCTGAGCAGATGCATTCTCCTTCCACACGAGTGGTCTCTCAAGCCGAACATGATGGCAGAAATTTTCAGCTGTTGGGGCCAGCCTTGTTGTGATCTCTTTGCTTCCCCTTCAAACAACAAATGCAGCAGCTTCTTTGCCCTTTTTCCCCCAAAAGGGGAGTCCTCGAGAGATGCTTTGACTCACGATTGGCCCACTGGTATTCTCCATGCGTATCGTCCAATTCCCTTGATACCCCTATTTTTGAAGAAAGCAATTTGGTTGAGATGCAAGGTGAGCCTCATTGCCCCATTCTGGCCTCGACAAGTGTGGGTCCCCTTCGGCCTCACCTATTACAACCTCTATGGATCCTGGACACTCTTCAGGACCTAATCTCTCACCCCCAAGAGTTGACTCGCCCAAATCTGTCCACTCTCAAGCTGACAGCTTTTCATCGATCTTATTTGCCACACAGCCATATAGCAGCGTTTCACCGAGCTTGCCAGCTAAATGTCATATTTTTATGAATTTTTGTGTATTTTGAACATTTTTTCTAATCTAACTAATTTTTCTACCCGATTTATCTATCTAGCTCTACCCATTGGGTATTTCTTATACCACCATTGGTAACGCCCTCTCCTACCCTTGTGTTATTGTTTGATACCATTGTTGGTATCTTCTTTTTCTGCTTCTTTTCCTCAATTTCTAACAGTAATTTGTTTTTCTTTTTGTGTGTTTGGATATGTCTGAAAAAAGGGACTTCGGGGTTCAAACATTGCACTTTTTGCAGTGGCAAACTCCCCAACAGTGACTTGCATGATGATTATGTGTTTATTATCTGAGGGTTTCTCAACTGTCTGTGAAACCTCCTTGCCAGATTTGCCTGAGTTTTAGTTAAAGGACGCTGAATGAGAGAAAAAAAAAAATCTTGAAAGGCCTGTTAACCTCACCTTTCTCAGAGGCCCTTTCTTTGTCGGAGGTCCAGTGAAGGACAAACAATGTCCACATTCTGATCCCTCTTCACTGGCTGGTGATAAGGTCAAGTCCCACAAACACAAGGCCCACAAATCTTCTACCGAATACAAGATTGTTTCCTTGGCTCTGACTATAACTGTTGCTTCTGTTCCAAGCTCAGCTCCAGTTGCTTCTATATCCGATATCATAGACATTATGAAAACTTAGACTTCGGCACCGACCTCTATGACACCAGTCATAACTACAGTAACAACTATGGGTCCGACCTTGCTGTCTTTGATAGTCTTGGTACCAACTTCACCTTTTACTGCACCGAAGATGGTTCTGACAATCCTTTTAGAGCCGATAATAACCTTGACTCAGAGTGCCTCCTCAGCACAGAGTACCTTCTCGATGCCGTTGATTCCTTTGTTGCCTGTTTCCAAGATAGAGTCTTCGGTGCCGACAACTCAAACACCACAGACCCAGTACTCCCCCTCATTGGACCCATTCTTAGGCCAGACTTATAGCCCTTTTCTGGACCAGCCTGACTCCCCTTCGAGAGTGTCTGTAAGGTCCACCAGGAGTCTGTCTGGCTGTCAACAGCTGGTCCGGCAGGTGCACCACATCGAATTCAGAGGGATAACAAACATTCTTAAGACTCATCCCACTTTGGGGTTGGGTCTACTGCTCCCAGGACTCCCACTTATACTCCTCCCTCAGATCTGTCTGTTCTGAGGCCCATAGCTCTGAAGTTTTTGGTGGGAACCCAATCCTCGACGCCGACAGTGACCCCTCACTGACGCTTCGAGGCCACCCCTTTGGGTTTTGGTTCCATTGGAACTGTCCCTTCCTCAGCCTTATGGTTGGGGGGGGTGCAACCCTCTGTTCTGAGCATGGTTCCAAGTTTTTTATCTGTTCCGTCCCTGGATCCAGGGGCAATGACTGCCCCGATCTTGCTTGAGGCTCCATCCCCAAGAGTAGGTCTGGCGGAGCTGGATATGACCCCGGTTCCAAGATTGTCCTACTCTGTTCCTGGCTCCCATTCTTCTTCAGGTGGGCCTGCTTTCTAGGTGATGGAGAGGGTGCTTGCTTCTGGAAGCACTCCTCCTACGTCGGATCTTCCCCCTGCTCCCTCTGAGCTATAGCTACCATGGGCCACCTCCCCAGGACACCGAGAGCACAAGCTTCAGGAAACCCCAGTTCAGTGTATTCTTTCTTCTGTGTCTTCTTCAGACATCCCCACTGAAGAACCCCCTCAGAAGAAGGCTTGTAAGATGGAACACCTTGACTCTCTGGAGAAGTCTCTCACGGAGGATATGGATTACGATGATTGGGAAGGGTCCCCACGGTCACCCCCTGATGATATCCTGGAAATATTGAAACAAAGGGGTGGCTGGAAGCCCTCTAACCCTTCCTCGGAGGCAGTCTTCCTGCATGCGTACCGCTCTTGGCCTTCTATTTCTTGGGTGACCCCACCTGCCAATAAGTTAGTTCAGCTCATTGTGCAGCATGCATGAAAGAACCCTGATTCTATTGAGGCCATTCCCCGGAGACAAGACAGGATTCTTTCCCCACCAGAGGAACATCCCCACTGGTCTAGAGACTTGCCAGTAGATGCTATGGTGGCGGTGACGGCCACTAAAAAGGACCTTGTGGAGGAAAGTCCTACTGTTCACCCACCCAACAGAAAATCCCAGGCTGTGAACAGACTAGGGAAGTGAGTTTTTGCTTCAGCGAACTTTGCAGTCAGGTCTCTGAACTACTTGACACATTTCACGAGGCTCCAAAGGGATCTGATCTAAGAAATTTCTGGAGCCCTCCGTGTCAAGTTTCTGACAGGGCACGAGACAAGGTTGCCTCAAAACTTGCCACCCTTGAGTCTATCTCCAACTCATCCATGAGGTTGCTCTCCCATGCAACTGAAGAGGTGGCTAGAGCTGCGGGTGCAGGCATATAGTCATGAGGCGTCATGCCTGGATGTGCATCTGTGACCTCACGGACTCCTTAAAGTCCTCCTTTTTGAACACTCCTATTGAACCATCTTCCTTGTTTGGTTCTAAAGCACTGGTCAAGTGCGAGCAGGATGGAAAGACCTTGTCTGTCATTGGCCTATGTTTTTCCAAGCCTCAACGTTCTTATTCCAGGAACCAGAGGAGTGGGAAAATATGGCACAAAAAATCTCAAGGTACTTTCCGCAACACACGTGGTGAGGATTCCCCTAGAGGCAGAGGGGGTTCCAATGATGAAAGATGCCCCTTTAGGAGCAAAGTGTGTCCCCGAAATCAAGACTCCAGGGATTGTTTCTCCAGGCGGTCTTATCAACGCTCTTGAAGCTTTGCCCAATTGCTTTTCTCTGAAAGCAGTCTGGGCTTATTTTGCTCTGCACCAATCTGCCCGGCACTCTATTACAGAAGATCAGTGGGTACAGAGAATAATCTCCAGAGGCTATTACATCCCTTTAACATCATGTCCAGAACCTACAAAGAACCTTCCTGATGTTCCACCCAGTCAAAGGGAAGAAGCGGCTTCAGAGATAAGAAAGCTGTGTTAAAAAAGTCATCCAACCAGTCCCCCCTAGACCAGTGCGGATCCGTTTTTTACTCAAGATTCTTTTGATGCCAAAAAAGACTGGGGACTGGAGACCCATTTTGGATCTCAGCCATCTAAACAAGTCGGTGATTCAAACCAAATTCCGCATGGTCACTATACAATCCATTCTTCCTTTTTATGGGAGGATATTTGGATTTGCTCAATAGACCTCCAGGATGCATATTACCACATCAAAATGGACAAATGTTCCAGGAGTCTTATTCACTTCTGGCTAGAAGCCAATCATTAACAGTTCAGAACCCTGCCATTCAGTCTCTCAACGGCCCCCAGAGTGTTCACGAAATGCCTAGTATTGGTGATAGCTCATCTGAGACTTCAGGGATTCCAGGTGTTTCCATATTTAGATGATTGGCTCCTCTCCACCCCAACCAAGCATCTCCTGACCATAACCCTCCATTGCACACAGTCACTGGCGGAGTCTGTAGGCATCACAATCCATTAGGAGAAGTCCAATCTACAACCTACCCAACAACTGGCATTTATAGGGGCAGTTTTCAATACTCTAACAAGCCTGGCATCTTTACCAGCTCACAGGCTTCAGAGGTTAAGATTGCAAGTACAAGTGGTACACTGTCAAAGAAAGGTGTCAGCAAGAGAAGTTCTCCAGGCTGTGGGGTCTATGGCTGTGGCCATTCCAATTGTCCCTCTTTCAAGATTACATATGAGACTGTTACAATGGCTTCTTTTGTCCCAATGGTTGGCAAATCTTCACCCCTAAATTCAGATTTTCATTACCAACTCCTGCAAGTAAGATCTTCTTTGGTGGATGAGGCCAGTCGAAAAATTTTGGTGTTGCCCCTTCCAGATCCCTCAACCCAATGCCACGGTGACCACGGATGCTTCCCTGATTGGGGGGGGGCATTTTTTGTGAAAGACAGTGCAAGGCATGTGGTCCAGCTTAGAGGCCAACTTGCATATCAATTTTCTGGAATTGAGAGTGGTGCTGTTGGCATTGCAGGCACTACAGCCACTCCTTCCATCAGGAATGACTGCGATTCAGTCAGACAATATGTCAGTAGTCTGGTACATAAACAAGAAGGGACCAAATCCTACCCCCTGTGTTGAGAGGGTATGAGAATTTGGCACTGGGCGATAGCTTCCAACTGCTTTCTTATAGCAACGCATATCCCAGGGATCTCCAACGTGATTGCGGACAGGCTGAGCAGATGCATTCTCCTTCCACACGAGTGGTCTCTCAAGCCGAACATGATGGCAGAAATTTTCAGCTGTTGGGGCCAGCCTTGTTGTGATCTCTTTGCTTCCCCTTCAAACAACAAATGCAGCAGCTTCTTTGCCCTTTTTCCCCCAAAAGGGGAGTCCTCAAGAGATGCTTTGACTCACGATTGGCCCACTGGTATTCTCCATGCGTATCGTCCAATTCCCTTGATACCCCTATTTTTGAAGAAAGCAATTTGGTTGAGATGCAAGGTGAGCCTCATTGCCCCATTCTGGCCTCGACAAGTGTGGGTCCCCTTCGGCCTCACCTATTACAACCTCTATGGATCCTGGACACTCTTCAGGACCTAATCTCTCACCCCCAAGGGTTGACTCGCCCATATCTGTCCACTCTCAAGCTGACAGCTTGGTTTCTCTACTTCTGTTAGTCGCCAGGTAGGAAACCCTCTCCTCACCTGTTTGCAATATTATTCTGGCCTCCTATAAGCCATCCACCAAAAAACTCTACAGAGATAAGTGGAAAAGGTTTGCTCTCTGGTCTAAAGAACAGATGTTAGATCCCTTCTCAGCTCCTGTATCTGTTATACTTCAATATCTTTCTGAGTTTTTTGAGAATGGAGCATCAGCCTCTACTATTCGAGTCCACTTGGCAGCTGTCTCCAATTTTCATAACGGTCTAGAAGGTGTTCCACTCATCTCCACCCACATATGCAAGACCTTTCTCAAAGGAGTTTTCCATAGCAGACCCCCAATCAGGTGATTTTTAGAGCCATGGAATCTCATTCTGGTATTAGTCTCTCTCTCTCTACCCCCTTTTGAGCCTGCTGCAAAATGTGACCTTAAATTTCTATCATAGAAATCTCTATTTTTAATGGCTGTCATATCAGCTAGATGGATATCAGAATTACAAGCCTTATGCATCAAGAGTCCGTATTTAATCTTTCATAAAGACAGAGTATCTCTTCGTACTAATCCATCTTTTCTCCCCAAAGTTATTTCTCTGTCAACCAGTCCATTGAGCTCCCAGTGTTTTTTCCAAATTATTCCAGTAAAGGAGAATACTGTCTACACTCATTGGATGTACATAGACAATTACGTTTTTACTTGGATAGGACTAAATCTATCCGCAAGTCAGATCAACTTTTCATCTCCTTCTCTGGACCAAAAATGGGATCTGCCATATCAAAAGTCACTTTATCAAAATGGCTCAGAGATTGTATTACTTTTTCATACTCAAAACAGTTTAAGAAACTTCTCTGTGTGGAAGATTTTCAGTCCATATATCTCTAGTTAATCACTGTATATTAATCGGATCAGACAATAGTAGTAGAAGTAGCGAACTTAAACTTGTCTTAAGTCAAAACAAAAGAAAACAAAAAATAATAATAGAAAATATATAATTGTACAGCATTACTAAGTATTCAAACATAATCTAAGCAAGACAGGCAGTCTGTTTCCAGTCGAAAATCCTTTATTATAAAGTACACAGACAAGCGATCCAAGTAAAACAAAAATAGAGTAATCATTTCCTCACAAACTTTCTAAATATATACTTTTTATCAGGCATGGGAGTGGTTTATTGTGCTGTAAAAAAGTGTTATTGGTACACATGTTAAATTCACATCCCTTCCCCCATTAGTGTTACATTCGAGCTGGTCCTACCCTACTTAGTAGCTGTCATAATAATATAACCCTTATGTACTTCAAATAAAATTTATAATGATGTGGTACCTCTTATTTAATCAGATTATTGGGAGGGTGGCCTAATGGTTAAGGTGTTTGCCTTACAAACACAAGGTGCAGGGTTTGAGTCTCACAAGGGATAATTGGCTAGGCTTAAAATGGCTTGCAAGAGCAGTTAGCTTAGTATTAATCTATGAACCTATTAAGCAGATTATTAAGTCTCTGATTTTATCCAAGACAATATACTACATGGCTGAAAATATATGAACCTTAGTTCATTTGGCAGTCAAAAAATATATATAAATATATATATATATATATATATATATATATATATATATATATATATATATATATACATATACATTTTGCATGTAAAAATCAATTTCTATTTTCATAACCTATTGTTAACAAAGATCGCTTTCGTCCTTCTAGACTTCTTCAGGTCTGTGTACAAGAACCCTAAAAACTATCTATAAAAATATATATAATTGTATAATTAGTTAGTATTGGGCGGCCACTGTGGTACAGCAGTTAGCATTGCCGCCGCACAGCAACAGGTTCTCCGGTTCGATTCTCAGCTGGGGTGCCTTCTGTGCGGAGTCTGCATGTCCTCCCTGTGGTCACGTGTTTTCCTCCGGGTGCTCCGGTTTCCTCCCACATCCCAAAGATATGCTGTAGGTGGATTGGATACTCCAAATTGGCCCTAGGTGTGAGTGTGTGCATGCGTGTGCCTTCTGTGGAAGGTTGGGCACTGGGCTGGCACCTTGGCACCGTAAAACTCCACTGCCAATCATGAGCAGACAGGTGATCTGCTGTGGCAACCCCTAACCGGGGAAAAAGCCGGAAGAAGTATAATTAGTGTTGTTGTTACACATCATTTTGAATAAAGTGGAAAAAAGAACCAGAAAAAAATGTA
Source organism: Protopterus annectens (assembly GCF_019279795.1). Taxonomy (NCBI): domain Eukaryota; kingdom Metazoa; phylum Chordata; order Ceratodontiformes; family Protopteridae; genus Protopterus; species Protopterus annectens. Next base: position 416,643,731 of record NC_056729.1, read on the forward strand.
TGTATGATGGAAACAAAATATACACTTAAATTACAACTGATTTAAAATAGTATTTAAAACCAACTGGTAGAATAAAATAAAATACAATTAGTCATGTAAACAATGTGGCAATTTTCTAAGTTGCAGTGCACTTCTAATTGAACAGTAGTAGTTTAGTCCAGGCTTCCTAAAAGAGTTCAGCTTTAATTGCCACATGAGTTCATGTTTTTCCAGAATATTCGAGATGTCTCCTTCAAGATCACCCATGTCTATACGATCCCGGATCTGGAACTTAAAACCTGTGTGCCTTTTATGAAGAGAAAGGTGTTTGGCTAGTGCATTATTTTTACATCCAGAACAGATTTCTGACAGATGACATGAAATCCTATGCTTGAGTTTATATACAGTCTTGCTCACATAGAATGCATCACATTCATTGCACTGTGCCCTGTAAATTACTTTTGTAGTGTTACAGTCACCCCCTGCACTGGTTTTAATGATTTTCTTTAAATAAGGGCAATAAAAACTGTCACCTTGCTGTATAAATATACAAAATGTTCAATTAGTTTCACATCTTTTAGTGCTTTTCTCATATGGTCTAGGTTTAAATTCAACAAAACTTCTAATTTTCCTGGCCTTCCTATAAACAAATGATTGGGCTTCACCTAAGATGTTAATCAGAAAAGGGTTTCCTGTGACAATGTCCCAGTTTTCTTCAGTAACATTTTTGATACTATGATAATCCAAAGTGTATGTCAGGATGCAGCTATTATTGCATTTGTTATTCTCTGTGGAATTACTTAACAGTCTTCTACTGGGGAGGTTGAGTGAAGGTGCTTCAGTCCTATAATGGGTTCCAGGATGTTTTTTTAACATCTGACTGTCATAGCCTTTCACTAGAAAATCATTCTCTAAGTTGTTCAGGTTTCTCAAAAATGGTTCCATCTCTGTGATAATTTTAGCTAATCTATAGCCTTGGGACTTCACTACATTATACTTGTTTTTGTAGGATGTAGACTTTTACTGTGGAGTAGTAAGTTAACCCTCATTAGTTTTCTGAATAGATCAGTGGTGATTCTGTTATTGTTGGTGTCCTTGGAAATCTGCATATCTAAGAAAGTGGTTGAAGTATAGCTATGGGAAGAGGTAAACTTCAGGAAGGGGGTTGTTTGAATGAGGTAAGTGATAAAATCTCCAAGCTGCAAGGTGTCACCTTCCCACACAATAAAGATGTCATCAATAAAATGTAAATAGCATGTGATATGCTGCATGTAGTCTGTTTAACACAAAGTCCTCCTCCCATTTGCCCAGGGCTATGTTAGCTATGCTGAGAGCAATGGCAGTCCCCATTGCTATACCAGTTTTTTGTTTGTAGTATTTGCCATTGAAAGTAAAGAAATTGAAGTCCAGTACAAGATTAATGAGCTTGCTTAACTTTTGCAGTTGTGCCTGTGTACCCTGAATATGTTTCTTGGGCGGCACAGTGGTGCAGCGGTTAACGTTGTCACCTCACAGCAAGAGGTTCTCCGGTTCGATTCTTGGCTGGGGTGCCTTCTGTGTGGAGTTTGCATGTTCTCCCTGTGTTCGCGTGGGTTTCCTCTGGGTACTCTGGTTTCCTCCCACATTCCAAAGACATGCATCTGGAGCATTTCTCCCCGGGCCTCTACTGAAAACAGGCTCTGTGGAACCTAGTCGGACCTTCCCGGTCAACAAATGATAAATAAATAAAATAAAAATTAAAAGACTCCATAGCTGCTGTTATACAGTAATTGTGAGGGAACACTGTGTACAAGGATTCCACATCAGTAGTTAATAAAATACTGTCAACTTCCACTGTATTGTTTTTTATTTTCCTCAAAACATCCATTGAATCTCTCTTGTATGACTTATTTTTTTCTGCTAGAGGTTTCAGCAAGTAATCAAGGTAAATGGCTGTGGCTTCAGTAAGGGAACCTCCACTTGCTACCACTGGTCTATAAGGTGGGTCTTCTCTGTTATTGTGTGGCTTTGGTATTCCAAAAAAGTAAGGTAAATGTGGGTATGGGCTCCATAAATAATTATAAAGATTTTCTTCCCATAATGTGGTGAGATTAGTGTTCCATAAAACATATGCTCTTTTTATGTCATCCATGGTAATATCCTCCAGCATCTTCTCTATCTTTTAGTTGTAGCTAGTGGTATCTGTCACAAGTATACCTCCTCCCTTGTCTGCCTTCATTACACACCTGGATTTATCATTGCCTAGCTCAAGCAATGTTTTCCTTTCTCCCTGTGTTAAGTTATAAAGTTTTTTCTTAGGAGGTTTTTTAAGCAGTTTCCTGATATCCATCTCACATTTCACTTCGAAAGCAGCTAGTGTTTGATGTAGTGGTGGACAATAGCTGCTAGGCCTTTTTATAGTTTCATCAATAGGCTTATTTTCAATGTCATTACTTTTGCCATGAAACTGTACCCTTAAGTTGAGCTTCCTCATAAAACAATTTAAGGTCTATCAGTACCTGAGCAACCTCACTCCTACAGCTTGGGACAAAAGTAAGTCCTTTGGACAACACACTTTTTCCTCTTCGGTCAGTGCTTTAACAGAGTGGTTCCAGATAAGTGGAGCACCTGTTATTGTGGCACCTGTTGTTGTTGCTGTTATTGTACCTGTGTATTGTATTGTGGCTGGTTCCTCCGTCTGAGCCTGGGACCTGGGTTGTAGTCGGGGTTCCAGTTGGGATTGCTCAGGTATTGTATTTCCCTCACCCCTGTCCAATGTTTGTTTTTGGACCCACTATACTTGTTTAGTGGGTTGTTTTGAGACTTCAGGGATACCACGGAGATTACTTGACCTTTTTCGTACTCACAAGCGAATTAACCTAAACCTAGCAATATCAAAGCACATTCAACGAGAGTCGTAGCAACTTCTGTTGGTTTTCACTCCAGAGCTTCTTTGGACGACATTTGCGCTAAACCGCATACTTTTATCAAACATTACAAATTGGACATGGTCTCCAGGGGAAGAGCGGCCTTTGGCTCAATGGTACTCAGAAATGTTCTTCAGTAAGGGTCACCCAGGTTTTCAAGTAGCTTGGGATTCTGTTCCATCAGTAATGAATGGGAAGAAGATAAACAGCATCAAATAAAGAAGTTATGTCTTACCATGATGTTCCATCTGTGTTGTTGATCTTCTTCCATTCATCACATCCCACCCTCCGTCCCCCACCAAAGGCTCCTGGTGGATCTTATGGGTCCTTGTGTTTTCAGGGTTTTTTTGAGCAGAAATGGTCTCTGCTTTTACTTCTATATGTTTCATGCAAACTCGATCTAAGATAACTGAGAGAAGGGCATTGTAGGTAGCAGCTTAGCTTGAGAGTTTTTGGTATACACGAGCTTGGTATTAGGCTGACTCAGTTCCAAGGGCTCAGAACTGAACCCATAAGTAATGAATGGAAGATGATCAACAACACAGATGGAACGTTATGGTAAGACATAACTTCTTTTTTTCATGACTTAACTTTCGATATTGCCAAACAGCATCCTGAAAGTCCACAAGTAGATCATCAAATGAGGATATTTTGCTATTATTACCCCCATTTGTTATATTAACACAATTCAACCACTGTTCCAAGTCCAGCATACCACTATAGGAATCAATGTCAGTATTACTGTGAATTTTAGGGCTCCCAATCTTATCACGAGAAGAGTCCTATCTTGGTGGTATACTATCCTGGGAAAAGCTTTGCTGGGAAGGTTGAATTATGAACACTAGTTTCTTTTTCACCAGGTGCAACAATAATCTTCTGGGTAAGTTGTTGTATCAGGTCAGCGATATTGTGTACCATTTGCTGTAAATTCTCAAACTCCATCCTAGCAACAAAAACTAGATCATCCTGAGAGCAGCCAGCAGTCATACTATTAAAACCAACTCAAAGAATTAAAAACTTAGAATAAAATAAAGGCAGCAGCCCAGAAAGTCCACACAACAAAATCTTTAATGGCAAGCGCTATTGGCTGTACATTCCAGCCTTCTTCAGACAAATCACATTACAACAACCAACCCTTTTATACACTTAGTTTAAAACCAATTAAATAATTAAATATTTTTTATCAATTATCTATTATATGCCTTCATTTTCAAAACACTAGTTAAATTGTGACAGTCTGTGTCAAAGGTCATATTAGCACAGTGGCTCACTAATTGTATTTCTCTTGTTTATAAACAAAGAAGGTTTTTTCTACCAAGACCACCACAAGCTCATTCCAGAAGATTAGTACCACTTCCTTTGCCTTCTTATCCAGAATTTATATAGCTGACGTGTGTCACTGCTACTTTGTACAATGTTCATACTTTCATTGCTCATTATAAATTGGATATCCTTTCTAGGAACAGGGCAGTTTTTGGTTCTGCAGTACTCTGAATATCCTTCCTTGAGACCACCCTAGGGTTACACAAGCTGTGGACTCTGCCCCAATGGTTGAGGATCGGATGAAAAAGACTGCATCAAATACAAAAGTTATATACTTACCATAACAGTGCATTTCTGTTGTTTGTTTTCATCCTTCCTCAACCTCTCTCCTCCTTTTCCCCATTCCTGTGGTAGAACATACCACTGTGATGTCCTTGTATGACTTTTACCTTTTTCTAAACTTGAGATATCTTTATTACCATATGTCTGTAGTTTTCTATTTATAAGTCTGTGTCAGATTTACAAGGCAAACTCAGTCCGAGGTAATCTGGGGCATGGGAGAAGATTATAGGTAAGGGGAGGAGCTTGAGATCCAATGTCTGAAAAGTAGCCAAAGTCAGATCCAAGACCCAGTGGTTGAGGAATAACCAAAACAGAGCACATATGCATCATTATGGTAATTACATAACTTTTATTTACTGTCCAAATCTCTGTAGGCTCATTCAACTAGATCTGTGATGTTTTCAACAGTCTTTTCCAGACTACCCCTAGGTAACATATGTGTTGCAGCTACTTGATTCAAGGTCCATACATTCATTTCACACTACATATTTGACATACAGTCAAGATCAGAGCCTCCTTTGGTTTGGCTGTACCCTGGAATATCCTTTTGTGAGCTCTACCAAGTGTTACAGTAGCTGTGGACTCTGTCCCATCCATTGAGGAATGGATGGAAGAGACAACATCGGATACAAAAGTTATTTACTTACTGTAATAATAGATCTATGTGGTCTGTTTCCATCCTTCCCCAACCTCCGACCCTCCTTTCCCCATCCTTTTTTTTCTGATTCATTTTATTCACTCATGGACTGACCTAACTTTAACATAGGGTTGTATTTCAACCCTACAGTTAGCAGCTGGTTACTTTTTACTTTTCTCAGAAACACTGAACAAACTCAAGAAGCCAAACCTCAAAATCTTCAGAAAACACCACAGAAAATTCAGAGGAAGACACAGAAGTGGCTTTCATCCTTTAATTTTCTGTGGTTTACTTTTTACTTTTCCTCTACTCTGTGAGAACTTATTTGTACCCAGAGTTTGGAAGGGCCCAGAAAAGCTTCTCTCTTTGCTTATGCCTTGAAGCAGTCTTTTGTTGACAGTATCACACAAGTCTGGAGGTACTCTCACTCCTTACTGCTGTTGCCTGTAGGAGGACTACTGTCCTATATTGTACAATATTGTACAATAGTTCAGAGTGAGACTTTATCTCATCATCCTATTAATGATTTTTCTTCGAAGTATCAGAGGATGTCCTCCTATTCATATGCTGCAGTATTCATCACATTAGGGAGTCCGCCTCCGTCTGACATGTACGTCCGGCCAGTGCACAGGTCTACATGCTACTGTGAGATGCATGCTATTCCTCACATCATCTTGCATATGTCTGCCATAAAGAGACGGGTATAAAGTAGATGTCAGCATGCACCAACCTCAGAACTTTTCTGCCACTGTCTGATTGCCTGCTCCACATGCTTGCTCGCCAGATCAGTTGAGGACCAGATAAGTGGCCTTTTGGCATTTTTTCTCTTTCTAAATTCTTGCTGCTGCTGCTTGTTTGTTGGGTGATTTCATGTCAGCTAGGAAGGGCAAGTGTCAGTGTGGAAGGCAGATTCCACATAAAGACGCCCACCACCTTTTCTTGTTCTGTCTAGATCCAGACCACGATCACACTGTTGTGCTATATCCAGAAGTCATTTGTCCCTAAAGCCCTTAGGAGCCAGTTAGCATTTCTCAAACTTTATTTAGAGAACCAACACCTTAAGCATTTGGCACAGGAGATGGAGGTGAAGTTGGGTCCTTTGGACAAGGCCATAGTGAAAAAGGCCAAGAAATCTCAGCCTGAACTTCCAGCTGCTCCTTGTCTTCCAGTCATTTCTCCCAAGGCCAATGTAGGCCAGAAAGCCATACTGGAGATGGTGGAAGTCCCTTCACCGGATACCATAGGGGAAGCCTGGAAGGAGTTTACCAGCACATCCTTGAGGGAAGTGGAGGCATCGAATTCGAGAGAAAAGGGGGAACCAAGGCTCATTATCACTGAAGGTTCTTGTGGTGCCACACAAATCACTGTGCATGAGGATGTGCTTATGAATATAGTGGAATGTAGGTCAACATTGGGCCCTTTCACCATATAGAAGCCCCTAAAAAGAAAATAGACAAAGCATGTTACTTCTGCTCCCCAAGAGCAAACTCCTGATTGGCAGGCTTTTTCTCAAAGCCTTTTCAGTGCCTTTATGGCTCTGCACCAACCCTCACCTTCTTCTTTCCCTCTGCAGGCCTTCTCTCCTTCCACTGCCTTCAAGTGGACAGCTGCAGATACCTCTTCAGATAAGGAGGAATCTTCTGGAGAGGAGTCCTTGGCCTACTCCACTCAGTTTTCCCCCCTGGAGTATGCCTCCCCAGAGGAGGAATCTAATGGCACAGATTCCCCTGGGGAGGATATTTCCTTTGGACAAACTATCCAGAAAATGAAAGACTTTTTCAATTGGGACTGTTCCCAAGTGTCTGATATACAAAAGAGGTATTATGACCTCTTGCAGATGGATTCTCCATCCCCCTCTGCCATTCCTCCTGTCCTACCAGCATTTCTGCATGCCTTCATGGCTGCTTCCCAGTGTCCAGACACTCTGCCTCCTGTTCCCAAGTATCTGGACAGGTTCTACAAGGTACCTGAAGATTTCAAGTTCCTTTTCAAAAGCTCCATCTGCTGACCCAGATACAATATCAGTTTCAGCTGAGAAGGGCTTCAAATTGCTTCCATCCACCTCTCTGTTGCTCTCTGATATAGAGAGCAAGGTTATGGAGAGACTGGAGAAAAAGGTTTACACCTCTGCCACTCTGGCCTTCCAGGCAATTAATTACCAGGCTCACATGGCCAAATACTCCCTGGCTCTCCTTTCAAATGCAGGGAAATTCCTTTCAGATGTCCCAGACTCTCCAACCAAAGCACAATTGGCAGCTATCCTCCACTCCTCTGCCCAGGTAACTAGGCACTCCAAGTGCAGTTACAATGCTGCTGATGCTTCAGCTAGGGCAGCAGCTCTGGGTTGATCCTGCTTGCTCAGGCTACAACCCTTGCCTGATGTCTTCAAGACCAAACTGATGGATGCACCCCTAGACATAAAGCCTTATTTGGTAGCTCAGCAACAGACCTGTTCAAATCTTTACAGGAGAAAGGTAAGGAGTTACAGGACCTTAAGCTTATCCTTGTGTTGCCAGTATCCAGGTTCTAAAGGAACTATCCAGCAAAGACTGCCCTTTTACGAAAGTTTGCCCTGTCTTCTTCCGCTAATATGTTGTAAGTAATTGCTATGTAAATTGTTAATCGCTATGTAATCCAATGTAACTACTGTCTGTTTATTTTAACTGTGGAGCTTTTCTCCCTGGGTCTCCACTGAAAATGGACCTACGTCCAGTCGGACACTCCCGGTCAACAAATATAAATAATTAAAAAATAAGTAAATAAATAAGAGGATTTAGGAGACCCACTTCTTCCAAATCTGCCCCATCCACTCCAGCTCTGAAAAGTCCTTTCAGTCCCAACCTAAGCCTGGTAGCCTGTGACTACCTTACCTCCAGGACCATCCACTGCACAGTCCCTTCATATTTCTCTCTGTCTTGCTGCTTGGAACTGGATCACCTAGGACATTTGGGTTCTGTCCATCATCCAGAGAGGATATTTCATGGTTTGGGAAAATTACCTCTTGTTCAGAGGCATCCCACAACCACCAAAGGATCAACCGATATTCTTCCTTTAGGTCTCCTTTCTAAGGGCACAGTTCAAGAGGTCTCCTCCCAACAAGGGAAAGGTTTTTACTCCAGGATATGTTTTTGGTCCCCAGGAAGGATGGCCCCTGGAGGCCCATCCTGGACCTTTCCCATTTAAACACCTTTCTAAAAGTTCCATCCTTTTGAATGCTAACTTTACCCTTTCTTCTCCTTCACATTCTTCCCCAGACATTCTTGATGACTTTAGAGATAAAAGATGCTTATGTTCATATCCCCATTCATCCTCAGTTCAGGAAATTTTTACATTTTTCTGTTGCTTCCTTGCAGTTTCAGTTTTGTGCTTTGCCCTTTGGTCTCTCTACACACCAAGGGTCTTCACAAAATGCTTGGCTCCTGTCATAGCATTCTGCAGAATGCATGGGATTCAGATCTTCCCTTACTTCAATGATCTTATCCAAGCCCAGTCCCCAGGCCTTCTTCAGGTACTCCTTGAAGGCAGTTGATTTGCTGAGGAGCTAGAGTTTATTGAATACATTCTTTTCACTGGCTTTTTTTTTTGCGATGTTTGTAACATTATGTAGTCTTTTTTTTTTTGTTTTGCTTGCTTGTCATTGTGCTTCTTCGGGAAAATCTTTCCTTCACTATTTCCCTTCTGAAGAGTCTAGGCTTTACTGTAAACTATCAGAAGTTCTCTCTGATCCCTTTGCAATACCACATTTTCCTGGGCTGCAGGATCCAAACAGACAAGATGTTAGCTTCCGTACCCACAGAAAAGGTGCTGTTCCTCACTTCCTACTTCCAAAGCATCTTACCCCTGCAGTCTCTGATGACCAGGGACTTCCTATGCCTCTTGGAGTTTATGGCATCTACCATCCCCATGCTTCCCTTGGCCAAGTTGCACATGAGGAAAATCAATGGTTCCTAGGGACAGTTTGGATGCAGCACTCACACCCTCTGGATTTCATGATTTAACTCCTACCTTGGATAAAAAAGGAGTTGGATTGGTGGATCCTTCAAGTAACCAAAAATCCTGGTCTTCCCCTACAACCACTCTCCCCCCTCTCTAGAGTTATGCCCAGATGCTTCAGACACAGGATGGGGTGCAACTCTTCAATTCTGGAGGGTCAGAGATGTTTGGTCTTCCAGACAAAGGAACATAATGTAAAGGAGAGGAGGACTGCTGTTTTTGCACTACAAATCTTTGAAACCAAGCTAGTCCCAGAGATACTGAAGTGGTTCACAAACAACACTACAGCCATTTGGTACATTAAAAAGCAGGGGGGACAGTCTTACCTCCTAGCAAACTAGCCCTACACGCCTGGGAGTTAGCCTTACAAAGTCAAATTACTCTTCAGGCAGTTTACCTCCCCTCAGCTCAGAATGTGGTGGCAGACTCATTAAGCATGTCAATAACCCAATCCCACAAATGGATGTTTACACAGGAATGTATTTCTGGACCTGATCCATCATTGGGGTATGCCTCAGGTAGATTTTTTTTCCTCCCCCATGAACAGACAACTTCCAAAATTCTATGCTAAGGTTCTACATCCCTTGGCCTGGAAGGTGGACATACACTCATTCTCCTTGAAAGGGATGTTTCTGTATGTCTTCCTCCCTTGCCTCTCCTCCAAAAGGTCTGCTGAGGATTCAGCAGGATCAGCCAAAAATCTTGTTGGTGACTCCCTTTTGGCCAAGGCAACACTGGTTCCCCCTTCTCCTGCACTTAGCCAAGAGCAGTCATCACAAGTTACCCCACAGGATGGATCTACTCACACTGGACAAGGGAATCCTAATATATCCATAGCTGTCAACCCTGAACTTGGCTTTGTGGGTGATAGGGTTTTAATCACCTTTAGACATTTGTTTTCAGAGAATGTCCTTCAAGTTCTGCAGGAGACCAGAAAACCCACCACTTGGAAATCCCACATTTCCAAATGGCAAAGGTTTTCCATCTGGTTCATAGGTTCATAGGTTTATACTAGGCTATCTGCCCTAAGGCATTTATAAGCCTAGCCCAAATTTTTGTGGCTTACGCCACCCCTTATATGAAAAAATACTGTGCCCATTAGTTTGTTGTGCCTCTGTCCAGCAGTGACACAGAGATGATTCCTGGGGTAAACCTACGATCTCCCATCCACAGGTCAAGATTTCTCTTGAACAGAGCCAACGAGGTGCTCTGCCTCACATGGACCGGGATTTTATTCCACAGCATAGGGAGTCTCTGAGTGATAAATCTATCCCTCCAGCATGTCCTATTTATATCCATGCTAAGGTTTAAGTCACTTGCTCTAGTGGTTTTGGTGGATTTGGATTTTTTGAGGTGGAGCATGTCCATTAATTCCGGGTTGGACATGGCCTTGTATGTCAGGCACATGTCACCTCTGAACAGACGGTATGCGACTGAATAGAGCTGGAGTTTCTTCAATCTGGCAGCATATGACAGATTTTGGAGTCCCTTTATCCTTTTGGTGAGGAACTTTTGGGGTCTCTCCAATTGCTGCAGATGTCGGGTGAGATACATCCCGAATGGGGCATTGTACTCGATCATTGGTCTGATAAGTGAAGAGTACAGGGGAACAATGACTTCACTAGATCTGGATGTGAATCCCTTCATGATCAGGTGGGCAATGTAGAAGGTCTTTCTAACAACTTTAGCAATGTGAGTGTCAAAAGAAAGGCCACTGTCAACCTGGGTCCCCAGGTCCCTGATAACCTCTTCTGTGCTTAGTGGATTGCCACCTATATGGTAGCTTGGGGTTACCTTGTTTTTCCCGAAGGGTATGACTATACATTTTTTGGCGTTTAACTTCAGGCCATGGCTCTGGCACCAGCTATCTGTTTCCGTGAGTCCCTTCTGAAGGATATCCGTGTCCGATGCACTTTCCACTATGGGGCCCAGTTTGCAGTCGTCTGCAAACTTTGTCAGCCAAAGTCCTCCCATGTTGGCCTGTACTTCTGAGAAGTAGATGCCGAACAATAGTGGGCCAAGGACCGAGCCCTGTGGGACACCACTTGTGACCGGCTTGGAGTCTGACATAGCGCCAGCAACTCTAACCCTGTGGGTTCTGTCCTTAAGCCAGTTTGCAACCCATCTTGTGACATATGGGTTTACATTTAAGCTGGTAAGTTTTTCTACAATACCCGAGTGGGGTATTGTGTCGAAAGCCTTTGCAAGGTCAAGGTAGGCTGTATGGACTGCCTTTCCCTCATCAATGGCCTTGGTGACTGTTTCAAAGAAGTCGACCAAGTTCAAAAGGCATGATCTTCCCTTGACAAGCCAAACTGGGTCGGGTCCAATGTCTGCAAGTCCCCTATATCTTTGTTTATGAGCTCCATTATGATCCTCTCCATAGCTTTGCAGACTAGACTTGTTAAGCTTATGGGCGGTAATTACCAGGGTCCGTAGAGGCACCGCCTTTGTGGAGTGGGACCACAGTTGCCGTGGCCACTACTTGGGCACGTATCCTGTGGTAAGGCTGAGATTAAACAGCTGCCTTATGTGCAGGTTTAATTCCTCATTTAGCTCGTGTAGCACACAGCCGGGGACACCATCCGGTCCCATTGATGCTGTGTTTTTAGCTTTAGAGAGAGCAGCTTTCACCTGCGCATTTGAGATGTCTGGGAGGCTACACTCCGCTGGGATAGTTATCTCTCCTTTAGGGGGGGTGAAGTTTGCACTGAACCTGTCTGCCAGTATGTTGGCAATGTTTGTGGGTTCAGTGATTTTTGTATCATTTTGGACTAATTCTGAGCATCTCTGGGAGTTTCCACCCAGGTCCCTAACATAGCTGAAAAAGGCCTTATGATTGTCCTTTGAATCCATGGCAATTTTTCTCTCAAAATTGGCCTTAGTTGATTTTATGAGTGCTCATATTTTTTTACTAATAATGATCAGGGGTGACTTCCCTTTTATGGATTTTGTTCTATCATGTAATAGCTTTCTCCTCTTATTGTAAAGTTTGTTAATGTCTGGGGTCCACCAGACTGGACGTTTGCCCTTTGTGGAAAGAGTCTTGGTTTTATTTGGGATTGCCTGATCCATGCAGTCCTGCAGGTGTTCATAGAAGGCATTTGTAAGGGCTTCCGCAGCTTGGGTTGTGGTTTCCACTGGCTCAGGGGCCTTGAAGGATACCACACCAGTCTTGAGTAGTGTGAAGTTTGCTTTAGAGAAGTTCTTCACTGTGGTCTTTTTTGTTTGGGGTGGGGGCGGGATGTGGATTTCCAGTGAGATTAGTTTATGATCAGATCTCACCAATGAGGGATATACTTCCGGTGTGGAGCATTTTGTCCCCATGTTTGTGATAATGAGATCTAGTATATTTCCTCCTCTTGTGGGAACAGTGACTAGCTGTTCCATGGCATTTGAATTTATGAACTCCAGGAACCGTTGGGCTAGAAAGTTAGGGCTTGAGTAATGATCCCAGTCTATATTCGGGTAGTTGAAGTCACCCAATATGATGGTGTTTGGAGATACATTTATACCCTCCAGTGTCTTCAGGAAGGCTGTGTGGGGTTCCTGAGTTTGAGAGGGTGGCCTGTAGCATGCTACAATTTGTAGAGCAGTTTTGCCTATGGTTAGTTGCACCTGGATGGTTTCCGAAGCTTTGTGCGTTGCCACCAACCTGGAGGTGTGGGTATCCTTTATGAATATGGATACACCCCCTCCTTTTGTGGTGTGGTCCGGGTTTTGGGGCCGGAACGCATGATATGAGGTAAAACCTAATAGTGCCACGTGCTCTCAGGAGCCTTGAACCAGGTTTCAGTTACAGCACAGACATCGATGTTCTCCATACTGAGAAGGGCCTCGAGTGCGTGCATTTTGAGATTTAGACTTCTGGCATTGAGCAGCATTACCCTCAGTTTCTTCCCATTTTTGTTTTCTAGGGTGGTAGGTTTAGAATTTGAGCCTTGCCTAAAAAAGGCACTATGGGGTTGGCAAGAGCCTTAGCCAATATCCGGAATCCCAGGGGTGACAGGTGCAAGCCGTCCCTTGCGAAGCAGCATGGCTTGTCAAACATGTCATCCCAGGCAGACAGACACTGGATCGCCTTTAAATGACACCAGACATTAAGCCAATTGTTAAAGCTGATCATCTTGTCTCTATATTGTGGCATCATTCTTGGTGAAGGAAGGATACTGCTCAGGGTCAGGGTCATACCTGCCTGGGCTACATAATCAGAGAGCTCCTCTATGTCTCTTTTCATGTAGTCCAGGGAGGTACATCTCAGGTCGTTCACACCAGCATGGACAATGACTGTGTCATATTTGTACTTGCCGTGGAGGGACCCGAGTACTTGTGTTATGTGGCGGATTCTAGCTCCCGATAGGCAGCTTACTGTGACCCTCTCCTTGTTCAGCCTGGTGAGTGGGACGTCAGTGTGTCTGACTATGGAGTCACCTATGACAAGTATGTTTGGTGTTGTATTTGGCCTTAAGGGCTGTGACTGCTTTGCACACTGCTTTTGTGGTTTATGTGTTGCTTGTGGGGTGTCTTGAGGTAGCAGTTGTTTGGGTGTCTGCTTTGGAGGCCTCTGCTGTTTAGGTAAATTTTACTCAGAGCCTCTGAGTATGTCTTTGTGTGTTTATGTGTTTGATTCAGTGGTGTGGTAGCATTATGTGAGGCTGGTTTTGTGGTGTGTGTAGTTGCCTTCTCCTCCTGTCTGGTCTTGCCAGTCCTGAGTTGAGAGAGCTCAGCCTCCAGTTTGGCTAAATAGCTGCATCTCTCGCAAGTATTTGTGTTATGTGGGAGGAGGAGAGGGTTGTCTGTGTACATGAGGCAGTTATAACATTGCCTCAAGATTCCCAGATTCACCAGCTGGACCGGAGAGGAGATTGACAACTGACCTTTGGACATGCTAGAATAATATTGGGAATTCCTTAATAATTGAGAACAAGGGCCAGTGGGGAGTGAGGGTGTAGTGCTTTTAATTTTTAGTGCTGACTTATATAATTGCTTTAGTGAGCAAGTGCCAGGTAACTTGAGTGCAATGTGTTACAAGTAACTAAATGCAAAAACGACAAACAGTAACTTTCTTTCAAGTGAAACAAGGAACTAGTACAGTAAGCAATGCAGATATCACTAGTGATCCACAGAAGCTCTGAGAAGCCACGTATTAGGTGGAATTAGCTTCCAGGGAAATAACAAGCAAACAAACAACAAGCATATAAACAAAGCTAGATTCAGCAGGCCTGGATCTAGTCTATGCTAGAGCAAACAAGGTGTACCAATTTCAGTAAGATACAGTTCAAATATTCAGGCACTATAAACCTTTAACCAGAAATTCCCAGCTCAGAAGGGCAGAGTCCAGCCTCTTCTCCCACAAGAGTGCAGACCACGAACCTTCTTAATGTAAAATAACTGGCCTGAAGCCCAAGTGCCTAAACCAGAACTAAACACTGGGCTCTCAATCAGCAGTTCCCAACTTAGAAGGATGAAAGCTACCTGTCCTGCCACCACAGTGCTTGCCACAAACCTTCCTAATGTAAAACAACTGGTCTGAAGCCCAAGTGCTTAATCCAAAAGACTTAGAATGATAGCTACACTTTAATCAAGTTACAACCAAGCAGTAATAAATACAATTGAATACTTTAGAGAATGTCTGGATTAGTGCTCAAGTTACACAAACAAAGCTAGATCCAGCAGGCCCGAATCCAGTCTATGCCACAGCAAACAAGGCGCACCAACTTCAGTAAGAAGCAGTTCAGATATGCATGCACTATAAGCCTTTAACCAGAAATTCCCAGCTCAGAAGGGCAGAGTCCAGCCTCTCCTCCCACAAGAGTGCAGACCACGAACCCTCTTAATGTAAAATAACTGGCCTGAAAGCCCAAGTGCTTAAACCAGAATTAATACACTTTTAGAATAACAGACACTGAGCCCTCAATCAGCAGTTCCCAACCTAGAAGGATGTAAGCTACCTGTTCTGCCACAACAGTGCAGACCACAAACCCTCTCAGTGCAAAACAACTGGTCCGAAGCCCAAGTGTTTAAACCAAAAGGCTTAGAATGAGTTACACCAAGCAGTAATAAATACAATTGAGTATTTTTAAGATGATGCAAAAGTAAAATGAAGTAGGTAGAAACACAAGTATAGTAAAAGCAGATGAAAATTTTTTTTTTTTTTTTTTTTTTTAATCTGAACAAGTGCTGAGATCAAAGAAACAGATTTGAGTGCTGAAACTAGAAAACTGGCTAGTTATAAGAAAAAAAACAAGCTAGAAGGCTTCCCTCAAACACAGAAGGGCTTGGGGGCTCAGAAGCCTACAAATAGTCTATACCACTTAACAGGAAAGGCAGGAAATAAGCTTAATTTTTTTTTGTCTGTTTCCCAGATGCTCTCTTTGTACACGGTAGGAGTGCCTGAAATCAGATTATGATCTCACTGCACTCAGTTGAGTGAGCAAATGAGATGGGCCCAGAGGCAGGCTGAGGGGCGGGCCGTTTCAAGGCCACTAAGATTAACACCAACTGAAGAGCAGAATAACTGCCACTTCAGTTAAATATTCCTTCAACACAGAAAGACCTGCAGCTACTGTCAGTGGATGTCCTGGTGGTTTTGTCCTATCTGTGTGAATTGATGAAGGGTGGGCTGCCCTGTTCCTTGGTGAAGGCTCACCTTTCAGCCATTTTGGCTTGTCTGCCTATGTCCCCTCCTTTTGCCTCTAGGTTAGAGGTTAAACTGTTCCTTAAAAGTGTCCTTCATATTAGACTACGAACGAAACCAATCCCTCCTCCTTGGGATCTCAGTTTTATGTTAGAAGCTTACATTGGCTAGCAAGCTCCTTTTCCCTAGAACACCGCACATGGAAAACAGTTCTGTTAGTGGCCGTTACCTCTGCCAGTAGGGTATCTGAGTTACAAGCTCTGATGTCTAATCCCTCTTCACAGTCTTTCATAGAGACAGGGTATCCTGGCATACCAACCCTTTCTTTATGCCCAAGGTGGTAAATGAGTTGTCCCTTAATCAGTCTATTAACCTTCCTACCTTTTTTCCTTCCCCTCAGTCTCCCAGTGAGAGAATTCTGCACACTTTGGATGTGCAGAGGCAACTCAGATACTATCTTGACAAAACCAGACTTATCCGTAAATCTGAATGTCTGTTTGTGTCCTACCACCCAAGGGCCCTGGGTCAGCTACTTTCCAAATAAACTATCTCTATCTGGATTTCTAAAGCTATTTCCTTCAGTTATTTAGTTAATGGTAAGAACCTTTCTTCTCCACTGAGGGCACACTGCACTAGAGCAGTCTCATTCTTTGGGGTTTTCTTTAAAGGTTTAGACACTTGGTCTATCCTGGAGGCAGCTACCTAGTCCTCTGTTCATACTTGCACTAAACATTACAAGCTTCATGTGATTTCCTGATCTAGGGCTGGTTTTGCCAGAGCAATTCTACATGGATTTGTAGAAGCAGCATCTGCTCCACCACCTCTCAATCTTTTACAAGCTTGAGCTTTGGCATTCTCCCTAATGTGATGAACACTGCACATAGAAGGACACAGAATAGTTGTGTAAAATCTTACCATAACCACAGATGTCCTTCTTTTCTTTATGCTGCAGTATTGCTTCCCCCACGCCTTCCCCCGATGCCTGCCTAATTTTTTTTCCTGGTGATATGTTTCACACCTAGGCTCAGGCTGGCGCTTGGCAGCATTCAATTTTGAGGTTTGCGTGTGCTGACATCTGCTTTATATCCAATGTCTCTTTATGGCCAATGTACGTGGGATGATGTGTGGCATAGCACGTACCTCGCAATAGCATGTAGACTTTTGTATACTGGCCGGATGTACAAGTCAGCTAGAGGCGTACTCCCTAATGTGATGAATATTGCAGCGTATAGAAGAGAAGAACATCAATTGTTATGGTAAGATGTTACACAACTGTTCTGTGCTAAGTGTTCAATGAGCCCACGTACCACTCCTGCATAACTGGCTAATAGTGCAGCCTAGCAGCAAAATATGACTGACGTGGCTATATTACACTGCCACACTGGTGCTTAGACTCTTCAGCCATACATGTTTCCTGACCATATCCAGGCCCTCCTGATAATGCAGACAATAGACTACTCTGAAGAGCCTCTCAGGATCTTATTTTTACACTGGGTCATTTTGGCACAGATTTACCTTACCAGGAATTCATGTACAGTGTGAGCACCCTGTCCAATGCTTTTGCAGTAACATGTTTCTGCAACAGTTGGCTTGCCTAGATTTATTCTGCCACCACCTTCCTTGTGGGGAGTTGTAATGATCTTGACCACCTTTTTCTGAACTCTCCATTTGACAAATGTATGCTGTTTTGGCATATACGTCAGTCCCTACTTTTTGTTTCATGACAGGTTCCTTACTTGACAATGTTTCACTTTCCTGCTAATGACTTGCTTTCCTAGGGAAGAAGAGGAGTGCCTTGCAGGCATCTTAGGCATGGGGTCAAGATTGCCTCTTTTTCCCCTGTTCCGGCTCTGATAGGATTGTTTTAAGAGACTTTGTCCAGTCATCTTGTTGTAGCAGATCTATCTGGTATAGTGAGAAGGAGAGTTAGAGTGCAGGTTTTCTGTGCTTCTTTGGTCTTTTAGGAGAGCTGTCCCAGGAATGTTATGAGTGTGGGACTTCTACTCTGTTTGCCATCCCCTTTTCTGCTGTTCTTTTGCTGTTGTACATGGTCCACAGAGGAGTAAAGGCACAGGCTCAAATACTCATGCCTAGTAGTTGAGGAAGACCTCTCTTCTCCCTAGGAAGAAGAAAGTTTCTTGCCTGCCTACCCTTTCTTAGAATGGTTGCTCCAGTCTCCTTCCCTGAGATCTGTCCCCCTACAGGGCATTCTTGGGATGCTGTACTTCCCTCATTTGGTCTCACAGCTCTACAGATATTTGGCATTGACAGTAGCTGTATTAGATCGAAGTGCTTGGGCAGATGTGCCCCACTTTGGATTGTTGAAACTTGGAGGTTGTTCATAGGGCTTTTTCTTTATAGATGTTCATTGTAACACTGAAGCCATCACCAGACTGCCTATTTAGAAAACCTTCCATTTTATGTAGCAAACTTTTCTGTATATTGAGTACCCCCTTTCCCCTGGGACATGTAACCTCATCCAGTGTTTGGATTGAATATGTGGAAGTCAAAGCTATCTGAACATTTTTTTTTGTTGCTCCCTTTCCCTTCCCAGGGATACCTTTTTGACTGTTGCCACCCACATTTTTCCACCATTTGTTTTGAGTATGGAAGTGTTTTTTAGGTTTGATGGAGGTCCATTGAGGCTGATTTGTACCTTCCACAGCTCTTCCATTGTAGGGAACAGACATGGCGTGGGGATGCTCCCTAGGGCCCTACTTTAATGCTAGGGCCTCAGATGTAGCTCTTCCTGACCAAGAAGCTCTTTTCATTACCTTTTTGGTTTTCCACAGTCTTGGCTTAATGGAGTGTCCTTTACTTGGCTGTCTTAGGGGGGCAGAGGTCTCTGTCTTCCTCCTCAACCTGGCTGGGATGCCCCATGGACACCTCTAGATTCTGAGCTGCAGTTTTTTATTTTGGTGAAGTTGGTCTGATGCATATCTAAAATGTGGTGCAACTTGGCTCAGTCAAGAGGTCTGCAGACATCTGTAAGTTAGATGTTAACATTCAGCAAAGTCAAGTAGCTAAGGGATTCATACATTCAACAGTGATCCCATATTTTAACAGCTACTGTTGAGGCAGGCTGTCTAAGCAATTTTAATTTCTTTCAAAATCTTGTAAAATCACTCTTGTACTCCTTTAGTCTTGCTTATGTATAATCTACTTGTATAAATGTTATGTAGCGAATTTCCTTAAAATTACCATATTGCTCTCCATCTTATCACTCCATGTATTCTCTTCATCCGTTCCTTCTCTCCTTTCCCTGCAATACTTGGCATTTTATTTTTTTAAACACCCTTACTAAATTCACAAATTTTTAACAGTGACATGGGAACAACACTGTGAATATTTTAATTATTCTCCTACATTATACATGTTTTTAACAAGCATTCACTCAAACATTATAGAAATTGCCCAAGTTCTACCTTCCCTTAAATTTCACTCTTCTTCCCAGACATCATCTCATATATATCGTTCACAGAAATTCCATTTATTTCTGTGTAATTTGCTGCTTCCCTTTCAGTTATGGTTTATCTAAATTTTACTTTCTATTTTATATTGATGGCCTTTTGGCAGATATGCCAGTAGCACAGCTCAACACAATAATTTCCTTAGTTACGACTATTTGCTCAGGAATGCCTGTAGCACAGCTCAAAACAATAATTTCCTTAGTTACAACCATTTGCTCCCCAATATTTCTGGCAAAGTACTTTGTAGGGAATTTTTAAAATCTGCCAACATATTACAGTTGCAAAACACATGTTCCCAATTACACCTGTTTGGCCTCTACCTCTACCATTTGATGTTAACCTCAGGAAAAATTCTCTGAAGACTGATGAGAGTACAAAATACATGTACAAACATTTCCATGAATAAATCCTAAACCTTCTAGACTTTGTTGCATACTTGGGAGTCATACAAAATGTCCTTCCAGTGTTCCTTTTTATATTACCTTCCATTATCTCTTCTCATTTTTTTTTAAATTAAGCCTTCAAATCAGATGATCCTAAAGTACCTTATTCTAAAGAGAGAAACAACTTATCCCACATAACTCTTGCCCTCCCAAATAATTTCCTTCGGCTCTTTATTAGTTATGGTTCACAGCTTCTGCTCTGGTTGATACAAGTATGCGGGACCAGCTAATAAAAGTAAGGAGACATTTTCACTGCTTGTATCCATACCTATTATCATGAACTTCAAACTTCTCAACTTTTGTTTTACCTTTTTCGACTCTCCCCACATATGTTTAGCAGCCGTAATATAATGATTTTAAATCCATACACCTAAATACTTCATCTTATGTTCCCATAAATATGGGTTTTGCTGAACCAGTTTGAGTGCACAGTTTAATGTTATAGCCTTTGTTTTATCTTCATATATTTTGTATCCTGAAAAGATCTGAAACTGTCTCAAAATGTTCCACAAGATTGAAATTTCCCTTTCTGGATTCAAGAAAAAATATCTGCAACTAAAACTAATTTGTATCATTAAATTTGCAAATCTTTCATTGTCTTTGCTAGTGGCTGTAAGTACCTGACATTTTATTTTCCCTGCTGTAAACTATTTCCATTATTAGTTTTCTTCTTCTGCAGAAAAAATGACTCTCTCCTCTTCAACTTGAGTTCTCACATTTCTCTTCCCCCATCTCCTGTGCTTGATCACATGCTCTTTGTTTTTGCCTTCCATGTTTTCCTGTATTTCTTCACTTAACCATTTATTTTGTGTGGAACCGGTTCCCAGATTTGATGTAGTCTTCATCTTGGAAGAGCGCCTGCTCTTCCTTCCACGGCTGTCCATTGGGAGAGGCCAGTCATGTTGAGGAGGGTTTGGCAGTTTCTTGAGTGCTGTGCTTAATGCTGGTATCCCATCACTGGCTCTTAGTGGCCTGAGACCCCTTATTTTTATTGATTGTGCGTTTCTTCTCTTTGGCTCTCCAGGAAAGGGAGAAAAGGGTTTATTTCTGCTATCCCTTACAGGCTGGGAGCCCACCTCTTCTTCATAGAAGGCTCTGGCATCCAAGCTGGAGACTTCAGTGTAGTTTTCATTTTGATGGTGAATTAGACTGAAGATTGGCTAAAATGAGGAGCAGCTTCACTCACTGGGACATCAGCAAATCATCTCTTGAAGTCAGCCAAGGAGGACTCATCTTTGGCTAAATCTCATGGGTAAGGACTCCCACTGCAACAGTGATCCCACTAAGTGAACATCTGCTGTTTAGGCAAGTTGCTCAGCCAGCCATACTTTGAAAGTTATTTAAAATCATTATTTTCTCATTGTTTCTTTTCATAATTAATATATTTAAATCATTGTAGGAATTTTCTTAAATTCCCCTTTTCACTCTTCATCCTGCTGTTTTATTTCTCTTCCTCTCCTCTCCTTTTCCATCAGTACTTGGTATTTTATTTTCGTGATACTTTTTGCTTTCCTCTTACTGCACCATTTCTTTCCTGCTGAGGTAAAAATGGAAAATACCAGTTCAACTTGAGTTCTTTATTTTCTCTCTCCCCTTTTTAATTATTAATCTCCTCTAGTTTGACTCACTTATTTCTCTCTTCCCTTTCCAGACATTTCCTGCATGTTTCACTTGTGGAAACATTCCTTTTTTCTTGTATGTTACCTTCATTTCTCATAGCATACCCTTTTCCATACTCCCAACTAACATTCTGTGCATTACATTTTCCCCTCTTGCATGAGTTTTGTTCACAGGTTTTGTAACTATGTCCTTTTCCATTACTAAAAACATTTCATATTTGCAGTTTGTGTTCATTTCCCCACCAAACATTTAAGTGTTCCATTCAAAACTAAAACAATTTGTAGTCCACATTTCTGACATTCTTTAATGTGTCCATTTAAAAATGCTCGCACTCTGTCAGACTCTATAAAATATTTCTGAAAGTCACTTGCAAGCCTCATTCCCATGTTCTAAAAGAATTATTGTTGGCATACATCTGTTGAGCCATTGTATCACATTGTTCAGATGTACATCCTTAATGTTTTAACAGTAAATTCACGCTTTGTCATTTGTCATTCTAGTCCATCATCACTGATCACTGGGAAACTGGGTATGCCTGAAAATGTGACATTGCTAGATTCTGTTTTAGTTCTTCCTTCTTACCCCCAACTATTTCTCAAATAAGCCAGCAAGCTTGAAGTTTGTCATATGCATGTTCTGTCTGAGGGAAATCCACAAAGTTTAGTGCCCAAGTGATCTTCATGTGTATCACTGTTGTAGTATTCTTGACATATGGGAATGAGCTGCAAGTGGCTGTCTGCCTGTCAGAGCTCTCCATGAATGTCTTGTGTTGTATTGGCTCTTCCTTAGTGCAGGGACACACAAATGTGTCCTAGATAATGAGGATAATCCACTCACACACTTTTTTCCCCACAGAAATATGCTGTATCTCCATAAGAATGTTTGTGGTCAGTCTGGACCTGGCCCCAGAAGTCTCACCTACAAAACTGTATGAAAGAGATGTACCCTACAGCTCCAGCAGTGTAGAGAGATAAAGCTATGACTATGGCCCAGGTGACCTGCATTTGATTAGCAGCCAGGGCATCTGTTAGAACTGACATGGAGTGGATTGAAATATCTATAATAGGGGCCAACCTAATGCTACAATCCTTAGGAGGAGATGCAGCAGTACATGGGACAGTCCTGGGGCATAAATGTGGTGCAGTAACCTTCAAATGCAGGTACACAAAAATATGCACTGCTATGGGGGAAGGTGTAGATTGCTTCTCAGTGACATGGTTTGCACATCCCTTGTTATGGGGAGGATTTAGAACTGTTGAAAATTCCCTCATTGCCAGGATGCCAGTGATGGCAGAAATAGTCTTCGTGGCTGCTTTATGTCATGGTCCCCGGATGGCTTTCATTCCAAGTACTACAGTCAGAATGCCTAATATGAGGAAATTAATAGGCAGAGTTCATTTGGTGAAGGCCTGATGGTCAGTAGACATTAGGACAAAAGTACCCAAGGAAAAGGATAACTGCCCATTTGGGGATTTTTTTAATGTCAGTGATTACTGTATTGTTCATTTGTCAATAGCTTATTTTTCAAGGACACTTTTTCTGTTTCCCAAGGCAAGCCATGTGCAGGCCTCAAAAGCCTTTGGTACTGTGAGCATCAGATTCTGTGCAGAGATTTTCATTCTAAGTGCCCCCTCCCCACCTTTGCACATTGTTGCCATGTCTTTGCAGGTTTCACCCAGAAAACCAGGAGAAACAGAAAAGGTTGTGCCTTGTCTGGAACAGAAAAACTCTTGAGATTATTATGTTGACTTTGGAATTGCATTAGTCATCCAGTTCAGATGGAGGTTCCTTACCTCTCAAGAAGGAAAACAGAAAGGAGTTTCTCCACAAGGAATTAAAGGCCAAGAGGGCCCTAAAGAAAGATGCTTCTAAAGTCCAGTTGCAGAAGGCCTGATGGTCAGCACTTAGGCAGCATCTGATAAGGCTGACCACACAAAAACTGGTGAGATGGATTCCCAGCCTCTGAGATTAGTGTCTATTTACTTGCCTGCCTCTGATCCACTTGGAACCAGACATTAAAAAATTACATTTACTTTACTTATTTTTTATTTAATTTTGCATGAAATATAAGCAAATACCAATGGGCTGTGGCTGACTTAGTTTGCAGATGGCTGCAAGCTAGGAGGAGTCATTGAATCCCCAAATGAATTAGCCATTCTTTAGGAAGATGTGTCCAAAATAAGTAACTAGTGCCAAAATCATGAATGGAAACTAAATGCCAAAAATGTATTATTGTATCAGTCATCTACCCCAGGGAACTACCACATTAACAATACACCACTAAGAATTGACCCCGTCATTTGGGATTTGGGAACTTTTCTGGACAGATGTTCTTCGTGTTTCACTGTTGCAGTAATTACATTTGGGTAATCTGCTGGCAGGTTGCCCTCAGTCGGCCTGAATAACAAAGTCTTGGGTCCTGCATCGGTTGCTGTCTCCTCTTCCATGACGTCAGGTCGTCAGGGGTATAAAACATGCAGCCGACGCCATTTTATTCAGTCTTTCTTGCCACGCGGTGCCAGAAGCAGTTTGCAAGTGCCAGACGGCCAACTCCTGAAATTTTCGCATTCGAGTTTCAGAACCGAAGTCTTCAACTAAAGCTAAGTACCCCATTGGGGAAACCTTTTCTTGCTCCTTACCGATGTCAGTAAAAGTTAATAATTGCATTACTTGTGGGAAGCAAATACCCTCATAAGGATTTTCATTTGTACTGTATTCCTTGCCTAGGCCCAGATCATAATGTGCCTTGCTGTAGATTTTGTGCTAGATTTAACCAACGCACTATTAAGCATCTGTTTATTTTTGCTTCTAAATATTTTGGATCAAGATTTAATTATCCTGAAATGTCATCGGTTAGCAATCAGACTACCGGAGTTCACAAAAAATGCAAAGAAAGAGACAGACAGTCGAGGTCCAAAACCGACGACAAAACTTCTTCTTAGCCAGTCGCCGGTACTCAGTGAGGTGCTTTTGCAGCCCGATACCCACTACTTTTGAGCCGCAGGCCTCTATCGAGACCCATGCAGAGTCCGGTATGCCGTGAGATTCTCAGAGTACTAAACCCATGGATGTCTCTCCCTTAGATGGGTCTGGAGCCGCTGAGCAGGCACCAGCTTCTGAGGGTGTTTTCAGGCCTCAACATTTTTATATAAAACTGACTCCAGCCTCAAAAACAAAATCAAAAACATCTATGTCTAAAAAAACCGATGCATGAGCCACGTGCTCAGGGCCCTATGCCTAAAAAACAGATGATCAAATGGCTGAGGACTTAATTACCTTGATCAGGGGTTCCCAACCCCCCCCCCCCCCCTGCTAAGAGGCCTAGGCAAGGCACTGTTTATGAATCGTCAGATCAGGTTTCCATCTTTTCTGATTCCTCTTCTGATCAGGAATTTTCTATTCCACCCTATGAGGATTCTGATCCAGAAGAATCAATACCATCTGCATCTCCTCCTGAGGATTACTCTTTTGGAGAAACCTTGCATACTTTAAGGGAACATTTTCACTGGGAGAGTCAGGATTTCTCTGAATCAAAAAAGAGGCTTAGGGATTTTCTTCTTCTTCCTCTGCATAGGCCTTTGTCAATACCTCCTGTGTTAGACATTGTTGATGTGTTTTTGGAATCAAGCATGGCTCCTGATTACCTACCTCCGGCTCCTAGTAAGCCAGACAGATATTACAGGGTTCCTGACTCCCATAAATTTCTTTTCAAAAATCCTGCTGCTGATCCTGAGACTATCTCCCAAAGGTGTAAAGGCCTCTACAGCCAAAAATCCTACCCCCTCTGATAGAGATTCGAGGCCACTGGATAGATGGGGAAAGAAGGTTTATATGTCTGCAACCTTGGCAATTAGGGCCTCAAACTGCCAGTTTCATATGCTTAAATATCAACAGCATGTTATGGGCTTATTGAAACAGAAAATGATGATGATTTCTGATTGTGTGGAAAATAAAGAATTATGGGAATTATTGCATTCAGCAGAACAGGTTGGAAAGCATACTTTGCAATGTGGTTTTGATTCCTTGGAGGCCTCTTGCAGGGCTACAGTTACTGGATCTGTGATCAGAAGGCATGCCTGGCTCAAGGAGCAAAATCTGCCTGATCATGTTAAAGCTAAATTGTTGGATGCCCCCTTGCAGCATGATACTCTGGTAATAAGGCAGAAGAGGTTTTAAAGAAAATGGAAGACAAAGCTAAATCTATGCAAACTGTAAAATATTTCTTACAAGTGCAGCCACCCAGGTTCAGTAGGCACTGGCCTACTAAACATTGGTCCTTTCCTGTGTCCAACAGAGCCACTCAAGGCAAATCCAGGCGCTCAAAAGGCTCTAGATACCAATCTCAGGGTTCTTACAGGTCAAAGCAATGGGGTGCCTCCACCTCCAAATCTGGAGGAAACAAAGCACAACCCTACAGTAAGCAGTCGCAATGACTTCTCTCTACCTTCACCAAGCACTTATCTTTTGGCAGCCCCCTTAGGGGGGAAATTAGCACTTCATGCTCAAAATTGGCAGTTAATTACCCAGGACAAGTGGGTATTAAACATAGTATCCCAGGGGTACAGATTTCCTTTCCATACTTTGCCAATTCCAAACGGTTGTCCAGATCTGCCACAAAATCAGTGGGCACAGGCTCAGAAACAAGTTATGTCCCTCATGGATATGTGGGCTATTCAACCAGTACCAGAAAAGGAAAAAGGACAAGGTTTTTATGCAAGACTTTTCCTGGTACCCAGAAAAGACAATGCCTGGTGTCCAATACTGGACTTATCAATTTTGAACACGTTCCTGGACATTCCAAAATTCAAAATGCTGACTTTACAACAGCTACTGCCTATGCTGGGCAGGAACGCTTGGTTAGTGACTCTAGACTTAAAAGAGGCATACCTGCATATCCCAGTAAGGGAATCATGCAGAAGATACCTCTGCTTCAAGGCAGGTTTTTTGCATTACCAATTCTATGCACTGCCCTTTAGCTTATCTACTGCACCCAGGGTCTTTACAAAGTGCCTGGCACCAGTAATTGCATTCTGCAGACAAAGAAGCATACAAATTTATCCTTATCTGGACGACTGTCTCATTCAAGCAGAGGACAAGGACACTCTTCTTCAACATCTGGCATTTGTAAAAAGGCTTCTAACATGCCTAGGGTACACAATAAATGAAAAGAAATCCCAACTGGTTACATTCCTGGGTGCAAGCTTGAATACAGCTACCCAGATGGCTTACCTTACACCAGACAAACAAAGGCAACTGACAACATACTTCAAACAAATGGCAACAAAAACCCAGTTATCTGCAAGACAAATTCTGCAGGCTTTGGGGTTCATGGTATCCTGCATTCTACTAATTCCATATGCGAGACTGCATATGAGGAAACTTCAATAGTACCCAAAATGTTTATGGAGTCAACATTGTCACAGTCTGGAAGCAATGATTCCTCTCATTCTGTGCCGACAACAGGAGTTTCTTTGGTGGGCAGAGACATGTCACCAAAACAAGGGACTGTCATTCACTCTACCCTCTGCCACACAAACCCTAACTAGAGATGCATCAGACTATGCTTGGGGGCGCACCTGGTGGGGAGATGCATTCAAGGCAAATGGAGCCCAAAATAAATGCATCTGCTTATCAACCAGAAAGAGATGCTAGCTGTTCAGAATGCTCTGACAGCCTTCAAAGACTTACTTCATCCAGGACAACAACTGATAAAGACAGACAACACCACGGTTATGTGGTACATAAACAAGCAGGGGGGTACACATTCCTACCCCCTTTGCAGACTAGCCATGGCATTGTGGGACACAGCTTTGGCTTACCAAATACATCTTCAAGCTCAATTCCTGCCAGGAAAACAAAACACTCTGGCAGACAACCTAAGCAGAAATCTTATGGACCCGCACGAGTGGAAACTGGATCCACAAATTTTCAACATGTTAATACAGAAATGGGGGTGCCCAGACATAGATCTATTTGCCTCTCCCCAAAATTATCAACTGGACAAATTCTGCAGAAGGACTTATCACAGACAAGCATGGAAAATGGATGCTCTATCCTTCAGTTGGAAAAACCTATCAGTCTATGCCTTTCCCCCTCTGCCTCTTCTCTCCAAGGTTTTACTAAAGGTCAGACAGGAAAAATCAAAATGATCCTAGTTGCTCGGGACTGGTTTCGCCAGCACTGGTACCCAATTCTAGGGAATATGTCTCAACTCCTTCCTTGGTACTTGCTTCAAATACCTCATCTACTGTCTCAGCAGAACAATCAAATTCTGCACACTCAGCTCCAAACTCTGAGTCTTGCAGCATGGCTAATCATTTAATTATTCAAACAACACCTCTCAGTAAATCTGTGGTGGATGCCATTTTGGAAGCCAGAAGGCCTAGTACTAGAAAATCTTATGCTGATAAATGGAAGAGATTCTGTGCTTGGAACCAAGCACAAGGAATGGACACAGCAAAGCCCAACATCCGTCAGCTTTTACAATATTTGACTGAGATGCTTGACAAGGGCCTATCTTTTTCTTCAATAAAAATCCATGCCTCTGCCATCTCTGCTCATTACAACATGGAGACTCCCCTCTTTTCTCATCCTCTGCTTAAACAGTATCTTAGAGGGGCCAAAAATGTAAGGCCTCCCAGAAGATCACCAGCGCCTGCATGGGACCTCAATTTTGTGCTGGAAAAAATCACCCTGCCTCCTTTTGAACCAGCAGCTACTGCGGATATAAATTTTTATCCTGGAAAACAGCTTTCCTCTTGGCAATCACTTCAGCAATAAGGGTTTCAGAACTACAGGCTCTTATGGCTGTGGAGCCTTTTATTACATTTTACCCAGACAGGGTGTCCCTCGGGACCAATCCTTCTTTTATGCCTAAGGTGGTATCCAGTGTGGCTCTTAACCAAACAATTCACCTACCAACATTTTACCCAAATCCGCAGAACAAGGGAGGGCGGATTCTGCATTCATTGGATGCACACAGACAACTAAGATTCTACTTAAACAGGACCAAATCTCTAAAAGTCTGAGCAAATACTGATGGCATTTGCTGCAGGATCAGAGGGGAAGGCTATATCAAAGCAGACTATTTCTAAGTGGATAAGCCACTGCATTAGTTTCTGCTACTTGCACCATGGTAAACCTGTGCTCAAGGGGATCAGGTCACATTCCACCAGGGCTGCCTCTACCTCAGCTGCTTTTCTCAGAGGAGATCCAACCTAAGACATTCTAGAAGCTGCTACTTGGAGCTCTGTTCATACCTTCATAAAGCATTATCATTTGCCTCTCTTTTCCAAATCCAGGGCAGGCTTTGCCACTGCAGTTCTGCAGTGCCTTATAACCACTCCTAATGCTATTTAGTCCCATCCTCCCACCCATAGCTTTAGGATTCTACCCAGATGTAATGACTGCAACAGTGAAACACTAAGAACATAGTACAGTTGTGTACACTTACCATAAATGTAGATGTTTGAGTGTATTCACTGTTGCAGTCCGGGTTACCCACTCACCATCCCCCTTTTCTATAACTTCTCTTTCCTTCACTATATTCTAAAGCCTTTGTGGTGTATTTGCTTTTAGATGACGGTAAAGTTTATGTTGCTAAAAATGCATTTATATATATATATATATATATATATATATATATATATATATATTTTTTTTTTTTTTTTTTTTTCCTGCTCCCCATTTGGGAGGCACCTGACATCTGGGGCAAGAAAAACTAAATAAAATGGCATTGGCTGCATGTTTTATACCCCCAACGACCTGATGTCATGGAAGAGGAGACAGCAACTGACGCAGGACCCAAGACTTTGTTATTCAGGCCAACTGAGGGCAACCTTCCAGCAGATTACCCAAATGTAATGACTGCAACAGTGAATACACTGGAACATCTACATTTATGGTAAGTGTACACAACTGTACTTTACCTAACTTCTGACCAGCTTATGTCCATTGTAAGAAAGTCTTTCTGTATTGCACAACTTATAAATAAAGGAGTTGTGTTTAGAGCTAGGAATGTCATTGTCTCCCTTTACTCAGGTCTCATTAGGTGCA
The DNA here is from genome assembly GCF_019279795.1 of Protopterus annectens. Lineage (NCBI taxonomy): Eukaryota > Metazoa > Chordata > Ceratodontiformes > Protopteridae > Protopterus > Protopterus annectens. The sequence goes on from NC_056729.1 coordinate 416,673,076, forward strand.
GTGGTACAGAAGTTAACATTGTCACCTCACAGCAAGAGGTTCTCAGGTTTGATTCTCAGCTGGGGTGTCTTGTGTGTGGAGTCTTCATGTCCTCTATGTGTTCACATAGGTTTCCTTTGGGTACTCTGGTTTCCTCCCACATTCCAAAGACATACGTATGAAGCATTTCTCCCCGGGCCTCTGATAAAAATAGGCTCTGTCCTAGTTGGACTTTCCTGGTCAACAAACAGGCTACGTACCCATAGAGTGGTGCACAGCAACAGTTATCCTGCTCCACAAAGGTGGAGCCACAATGGACCCCGGGAACTATCGCCCTGTAAACCTGACTAGCCTGGTCTGCAAGGCTATGGAGCACATCATCATGGAATTCATTAACAGACACATTGGGAACCTTCAAACAATGGACCTTACCCAGTTTGGCTTTAAGGACAGATCATGCCTCCTAAACCTGGTGGACTTCTTTGAGACAGTTACCAAGGCTTTAGAAGAGGGAAAGGAGGTCCACACAGCCTACCTAGACCTCACAAAGGCTTTCAACACCATTCCCCATTCTGGTATTATAGACAAGCTCACCAGCCTGAACATAAACCCCTACGTCATGAGATGGGTTGCTAATTGGCTCACTGATAGAACCCACACAGTGAGAGCTGCAGGCTCTAGGTCCGACTCTAAACCAGTTACAAGTGGCATCCCCCAGGGCTCAATCCTGGGACCCCTCCTGTTTGGTATATACTTCTCAGAGGTACAGACAAGCACAGGAGGACTATGGCTGACCAAGTTCGCAGATGACTGCAAACTGGGGGCCATAATTGACTCTCCAGCTGATACAGTCATCCTCCAGAAGGGTCTCACTGAGACAGATACCTGGTGTCAAAATCATGGCCTCAAGCTAAATGCCAAAAAGTGCATAGTCATCCCCTTTGGAAAAAACAAAGTACCCGCGAACTACCACATACGTAGTAGTCCCCTAAATACAGAAAATGTAATAAAGGATCTGGGGACCCAAGTAGATAGTAATCTCTCCTTTGATAATCATATTGCCAAGGTGGTTAAAAAATCCTTCTATGTGGCCCACCTAATCACAAAAGGGTTCACATCTAGGACAAAAGAGGTTATTGTGCCCCTTTACTCATCACTCCCATCGTAGAGTACAACGTCCCATTTGGGATGTACCTTACAAGACACCTACAACAGCTGGAAAGACCACAGAAGTACCTCACCAAGAGGATTACTGGCCTCAAACATATGCCCTATGCAGCCCGACTGAAGAAACTCCAGCTGTACTCCGTTGCATACCGCTTACTCAGAAATGATCTCTGCCTGACATACAAGGCCATGTCCAACCCAAAATTGGTGGACATGCTCCACCTAAAAACAAAAAAAAAAAAAAAAAAAACAAATCCCCAAGAGCCACACACTGTAGGAATCTAAACCTCACCACAACGATAAATAGGACATGCTGGAGGGATAGATTCCTGTCCCAGTGACTCCCCATGCTTTGGAACAGGATTCCAATCTACATTGGGCAGAGCCCCTCACTAACACTCTTCAAGAGAAACCTAGACGAGTGGATGGGAAACAGAAAATTTATCCCAGGGATCACTGCAGTGGCTCTGCTGGACAGAGGCACAGGAAACTAATGGCTCTGCTGGACCGAGGCACAGGGAACTAATCTAAGTGGGCGACGAAAGCCAACACATTCTGGCTAGGCTTATAGATGCCCTCGGGCAGATAGCCTAGTACTTACCTATGAACCTAAGTAAATAAATAAAAATAAAATAAAACCATTCATTGAATATAATGTCCCCTTTGGCGTGTTTCTGTCCAGACACATGCAACAACTGAAATGCCCACAGAGATACCTTACTAAGAAGATACAAGGCCTAAATAACATGTCCCACATTGTGACTGGCTGAAAGCCTTCTCACTGTAGTCTGTATTCTACAGACTGCTAAGAGCTGACCTGTGTCTGGCAAGCAAGATGTTCTCTGACCCAATACTGATGAATTTACTGCACATCGATAAGTCCAAGGGCATCTGAAATACTCTGTCTAGGCATCTAAATCTCCTCTATAACATCATCATGATTGTTTGGAGGGATAGGTATATCTCACAGATGATACCACTGCTCTGGAACAGTTTCCCCAGCCACATAAAGCAAAGTTTGTCCCTGTCCATATTCAAGTGCAACTTGGATGTGTGGATGGGAAACAGAAATTTTACCCAAGGATGGCCACCTGTACTATTAGCAGCTCCTCAATGCTTTATCCCATGCATGGGTGCCAAATTGTCTATGGTATGATCCCCCTTATTCTCATTAGGGATAATATATGAATCAGATGTTGTCATTTTCATTCATTCTTCAACATATGGCTCTCTGATCTGACGTGGCCAATATCTTTAGATTCTTGGATTCTACTCTTAAGCTTCTCCATTTACCCAAAATACCCCTTGCTTGCCAGATTATTTCATATCTCATTTGCCACTTTGATTCAGTCAGAATTGCACTCTCTCAAGTTCTAGGGTGCCCCTTGTTAGGTATTGTGAGTAAAAATAGAATTTATTTTTTCTATTTTTTTTTCTGTTTCCTATTTGTATGTATTTAGCCCTTCCCCTCTTTACTCTTTCTTTTATCTTCACGGATACCATTTAGATAATTTTTTTGTACCAGGGTTGGTACTGGGCCTTCTCGCATTCTTTCTGTACCTCTTGAGGTATTCTTCCTACCATTCATGGCAGCTGATCTTTTTTTTTTTTTTCCCTCTTTGATAAAAAAAAAATCTCTTTGTATACAGTAACTTTTAGAGTTCCTTTCTTTTCATTACTGTTGTTGGCTTTTAATTGTTGGTATGTCTGACAGGCCTACTGGGTTTAAGAAGTGCACTTCCTGGGGGCAAAAGATACCTAGTTCTGATGCCCACATGGCGCGCATATATTGTTTAGGCCTTTCTCATTTGCAGGTCCCTTGCGAGATCTGTGCTCAACTTTAATTTGAGGGCAGTTAGTGACGGGCAAAATAAGTTGGTCCTGAAAGACCTTTGCCAGCTTCTTTCTCCACTACTGATTCTACTTCTGGGACTCAAACCCCTTCAAAAAAAAACAAAGGTTATTTGAGCCCAGGGAGCACATGAAATGGTCTCCTACACTGTCTCCTGGACCTGCTCCGAGTTCGGAGCCACCCTCCAAAGTCAAAAATGTGTCTGATCTGACACATTTAGATCTAACAACCTCTACATTCAAGTCTCCTCGGATTCTATGTCCTAGATTTTCTCTGGAGCCTGTGTCTCCTAGACTTGTGTCTTCATTTTTCATGAGACTCCCAGGAAGTTGTCCCACTCCCCTTCCACATTTTACTGAGGTCCTCCCAAAATCTTTCTGAATCAGATTTGGACAGGATGATGAAATTATTTAGAGCATAAATCCAGATGGGGGTGTTGGCTCTGGCTCTCATCAGATCCATGAGCCGTCATCCACCTTCACACCCCATAGTAACTCCTTCTCAGATCTGACCCATAGTTTTGGAGGAGTCTGATCCGAGAGCAGCAAGATACCACCACCTTTTTTTTTAAACAACAGACATCTTTATTAACTTATCATGTATGACATAGGCAACCTTACATTTATATAAATGAAAATAAACCATACTAACATAATCTCAGTTGCAAACATTATACATTACAAACCTTGGTGACACAACGATAAATGCAAACATTATACATCACTTATAATATATCCAGTCATTGTCCGTCAACCATTATAATAGCTCATTCAGTTCCTGCCTTCTTTTAAACCCCGTTCCTCCTCTGCATGTATTAATCCCACACTTCCCATTTTTTCCTATGTAATTTGCTCCTACCCTTTTCTAAAGATTCCAATTCCAGTTGTTTTATCTCTGTTATTATCTTTGCTACTTTTAGTAAAGTTGGTTAAGATGTTGATTTCCAGTTTAGTAACTGCTTTTTTGGCAGCCATCATAATTAGACTCAGCAAGGCCTTATTATGTCTATGCAATTCCAATTCTGTATCATAGCTCTAAAGGAACATTTTCCTTAGTTAAACCAATTTGTCACCCAGCATGTCTGATAGAGCAGTCTTCTGGGAATCTTTAAAATCTGCCAACTCATTACACTTCCAGAAAATATGTTCCCAGTTACCTTTTTCTTGCCCATCACACCTCCAACATTTGTTGTCTACCTGAGGAAAATTTCTTTGGAGTCTATTTGGGGTATAAAAATACCTATGTAACCACTTCCAAGCAAAGATCCTAAATGGGAGACATATATATATCCCCATTGTTTCTTTGTGAATTCCTTATCCAGTCTCTTCCTAATCCTTTCTAACCTCCTCTTGATTGATTCTTATAGTTATCATGCAATATTTTATATTCTCTACTAATTATTCCTTTCTTAACAACAACTTATTTTCTAGAGTCTACTAAAAACTCCACCAGTGTTGGTCTTTTTTTTAGGAACCCCCCCCCTATTTATTTTTTTGCCTATACTCTGATATCAATCCTTGATAGGGAAGGCAATTTCTAACCTGCAGTCCAAATAAGGTCTTGGCATCTTCCCTTTCTGTTACCTTTCTCTGTCTAGTTATTTGCTCACAATACCTTTGTTCCTGTGCCAGTTTTCTCCAATAAATTCCAGCCTCCTGTTCCTCAAGCCTATTGTCTGTATATCCCTAATTGCAGTTATCCCTATTGGCATAATCTCTTTTCTCCATTCCCGTGTTGGCTTTATTCTTAGAATACGTTCTGCTACTTTATGAATATAATATTCTGTATAATTGTTGTTCTCCTTCAAGGTCTGCATCCAAAATCCCAGTCCTTCCTTCTTTCTTGAGCTTCCCCCCTGTTTCATCATTATTCTAGTTTCTGCTTGTGCTGTGTGTAGGAGCCTTAACTGTGTTGCTCTCAAATACCCCTTCAAATCAGGTAATCCCAGTCTTCCCTGTTCTGTTGGAAAAATAAGATTATTCTACTTGACTTTTGCCATCTTCCCCTCCCAGATAAAGTCCTTCAGCTCATTACTAATTGCTATCCACAACTTCTCCTGTGGTTGATAAAAATTTGCCTGACTTGTGTATAAGACTAAAGGGACTAAAAACATTTTAACCGTTTTTATCTTACTATCGATATCCATATAACAGAGCTTCCATTTTCTTAGTTTTTATATTATATTTTTAGTCTCTTCCAACATATCCTTAGCTGCCACACTTGAATAATTTTTAATCCATACTCCTAAATACTGGATTTTATCATGTCCACGGCGACTGACAATGGATATTACTGAGCCAATTATTTGAATACCTAATTTACCTCTATTGCCTTTGTTTTAGCTTCATTAATTTTGTACCCTGAAAATATTTGAAACTGTCTCAGTATGTTCTGCAGCACTGTAATGTCCCATTTTGGTTTTCTCGGGTATAAAATAATGGCATCTGCAAACAGAGCCAGCTTTCCTTGACTGCCATACCAATTATACCCTTACATTTCTAAGTCCCTTATTTTCTTTGCCAGTGGTTCTAAATATAATCCAAATAACAAAGGGATAAGAGTGCAAGCCTGCCTGCTCAAGCAGAGATTGTCAAAGAGGACCCCACCCACTTTAATGTTTTTGCTTTGTTCCCTTATATATCCTCTTATCAGCCTTTATAATTTTATCAGGGAATGCAAATGCTTCCATTGCTGTGCTCATAAAGTCACAACTTACTCTGTCAAATGCAAGACCCACCAACAACAGTGGTATTTTCTTACATTCTGCTTCACTGTGGATCATCAGTGTTCTGTTAATGTTCATAGGTTCATACTAGGCTATCTGCCCTAGGGCATTTATAAGCCTAGCCAGAGTGTGTGTGGCTTTCACCACCCCTTAGGATGAGAATACTATACCCATTAGTTTGCTGTGCCTCTGTCCAGCAGTGACACAGAGATGATTCCCGGGGTAAACCTACGATCTCCCATCCACTCGTCAAGATTTCTCTTGAACAGAGTCAGTGAGGGGCTCTGCCTCACATGGACTGGGATTCTGTTCCATAGTGTAGGGAGTCTCTGGGTGATGAATCTGTCCCTCCAGCACATCCTATTTATATCCGTGTTGAGGTTTAAGTCTCTTGCTCTCGTGGCTCTGGTGGATTTGGATTTTTGAGGTGGAGCAAGTCCATTAATTCCGGGTTGGATATGGCCTTGTATGTCAGGCACAGATCACCTCTGAGCAGGCGGTATGCGACTGAATAGAGCTGGAGTTTCTTCAGTCGGGCATCGTATGACATATGTTTGAGCCTTTATCCTTTTGGTGAGGAACTTTTGGGGTCTTTCCAACTGCTGCAGGTGTCGGGTAAGGTACATTCCGAATGGGGCATTGTACTCAATCATTGGTCTGATAAGTGAAGAGTACAGGGGTACAATGACCTCTCCTGATCTGGATGTGAATCCCTTCATGATCAGGTGGGCAATGTAGAAGGTCTTCCTAACCACTTTGGCAATGTGAGTGTCAAAAGAGAGGTTACTGTCAACTTGGGTCCCCAGGTCCCTGATAACTTCTTCCGTGTTTAATGGATTACCACCTATATGGTAATTAGAGGTTACCTTGTTTTTCCCAAAGGGTATGACTATACATTTTTTGGCATTTAGCTTAAGGCCATGTCAAATGTTTGTTGGTTGTTAAGGTTGTCAAATGTTTACCCCCACCCCTCAAAAAAACACATTGATCCATATCTATCAATTTTGGCATTATTTTAGCCATTATAGACATAAACACTTTATAATCATGGTTAGTATTGAAATGGGCCTGTGTGAAGCTGGATCTGATAGATCTAGACCCTCTTTAGGTATTACTGCTACCACTGCTTTCTTCCAGGATGTTGGTAGTTTTCTTAAAATACTGTTAAAACCTTTCAGATCTTTATCAGTTTTTTTCCCTCCTAGCTTCCAAACTTCTACAGGAATGCCATCTATTCCTGGGGACTTTCCTGTGGATTGGTCATACATCACAATGTTTATCTCATCTCCTCCTACCCTGTTAGTAATTGAGCCCTCATCTGCATCTAACATTGGCATATTTAATTATTTTGTAAACATTTCCATTTGTACCTTTCTTGATTTCCATAAGTTTTATATAGACTTTCATAGAATTTCTGAAATATTGCTAATACTTCTACAGGATCTCAGCTTATCTTCCTTGTTATAGGCTCCCTAAGCTTGGTGACAGCCCTTTCTACTTTCTGTTGCCTGAGTCATTGTGGTGAAAGTTTTTGTGCTCTCAAGTTATCAAAAAACAGTTGCTTAACAGCAATCAATCTTTCTAAACTCATGCATAGTATTAAGGTAATCCATTATTTTCTTTTTAGCATTCTGCATTTGTTCCTGTTCTTATTCTGTGAGATTCCCTCTGTTTTGCAATGCTTTAAAATTTGTCAGTCCTGCTAAATAATTCTTGTTACTTCTTAACCATGTCTCCCTTTCGTTTATTTCCACCCTATTTTAACCTCCACTTTAATTGTATCCCATTCCCTAACTATATTTTCAGAAATTTTTATCTTCTGTAATAGCGCCTGAATAATTTCCACTATCCTTTCCTTAAATTCCTCTCTTTTCAACAGTGGGGAAGCACCAGTGTCTGTTCATAGGTAGGTACTAGGCTATTGGCCCTGTGGCCTATATAAGCCTAGCCAAAAAGGTACCCTGGCTTTTGCCACCCAAGAAAATTATTTTCCTGTGCCCCTGTTGAGCAGAGCCACAGAATTGATTCCCGGGGTGAATTTCCTATTTCCCATCCAATCATCAAGATTTTTCTTGAAGAACGCTAATGAGGAGCTTTGTTTGATATCAATAGGTAGTTTGTTCTAGAGTATGGGAAGTCTCTGGGACAGGAATCTATCCCTCCAGCATGTTCTATTTATTGTGGTGACAAAGCTTAGGTCCCTAGAGCGTGTAGCTCGGCGGGATTGGGATTTCTTTAAGCGGACCATGTCCAACAGCTCTGGGTTTGACATAGCTTTGTATGTTAGGCAGAGATTGCCTCTGAGTAGGCAATATGCAATCGAGTAAAGTTGGAGTTTTTTGAGACGGTCTGCATAGGGCATCTGTTTGAGGTCAGTAATCCTCTTTGTGAGGTATTTCTGGGGACTTTCCAGTTGTTGTAGATGTTTTGTGAGGTACATACCAAAAGGGGCATTGTACTCTATAATGGGTCTGAATGATGAGTAGAGGGGAACAATTACCTCTTTTTTCCTGGATGAGAAACCTTTTGTGATGAGGTGTACCACATAGAAGGATTTCCTGACTACTGTGGTGATGTGATTAGCAAAGGAGAGACTACTGTCCACCTGTGTCCCAAGGTCTCTTATCACGCTTTCGGTGTTAACTACCGCCTATGTGGTAGTTCACGGGTACAGAGTTTTTACCAAAAGGGAGGACAATAAACTTTTTGGCATTGAGCTTGAGGCCATGGCTTTGACACCAGGCATCTGTCTCAGTGAGGCTCTTTTGTAGGATGACCACATCGTTAGGAGTTTTGATTGTGGCTCCTAGTTTGCAGTCATCTGTGAACTTCATTAGCCAAAGACGACCTGTGTTAGCCTGTACTTTAGAGAAGTAGATACCAAACAGAAGAGGACCCAGGACTGAACGCTGTGGTACTCCACTTGTCACTGGTCTGAAGTCGGATTTGGATTCTGCTACTTTCACAGTGTGGGTTCTGTCAGTGAGTCAGTTGGCAACCCATCTTGTAACATAGGGATTTATACCTAGTTTAGTGAGTTTATCTATAATTCCAGAGTTGGGGGATGGTGTCGAAAACCTTGGTGAGATCTAGATAGGCTGTGTGAACCACCTTACCCTCATCTATGGCTTTGGTGACTGCTTCAAAGAAGTCTATTAGGTTTAGGAGACATGATCTGCCTTTTACAAACCTGAACTGGGTTGGGTCCAGAGTTTGGAGAGTACCAATGTCTTTGTTTATAAGTTCCATGATGATGCATTCCATGGCTTTGCAGACCAGGCTCATCAGGCTAATGGGGTGGTAGTTCCCAGGTTCCGTGGTGGATCCCCCTTTCTGGAGTGGGATAACCATCACTGTATGCCATTCAGTGGTTACAAAGCCTGAGGTGAGGCTATGATTGAACATGGTACTTAGGTGGGGTGCCAGTTCATTCTGTAGTTCAGTGGATATTGTCAGGTCCCATGGATGCTGTGTTCTTGGCTTTAGAGAGTGTGGTTTTTACCTGTGCAGCCATGATTACAGGAACTTTGCATTCTTCCTGTATAGAGATAGGCTCTTCAGGGGTGAGAGGGGAGTAAAGTTAGCACTGAACCTCTCTGCCAGGATGTTGGCATTATCAGTTGTTTCTGTATATTTAGTGCCGTTGTGCTGTAACTCAGAGCAGATCTGAGTGTTGCCATTGAGATTCTTGACATATCTATAGAATGCTTTGTGGTTGTCTTTAGAAACAGTGGCATTTTGTTTTCATAACTAGCTTTGGAGGATTTTATGAGGGATCTCAACTTCTTACTGAGGCTGACTAGGGAGTTCCTCCAATCATGGGATTTTACTCTTTATTTGCAGCAGTTTCTTCTGTTGAAGAGTTTGTTTATGGCAGGGGACCACCAGATAAGCTTCCTTTTTTAGAGGAGAGCATCTTGGTTCTGTTAGGGATAGCATGATCCATGCACTCGTATAAGTGCTCATAAAGTGCATTTGTGCAGGATTCAGCAGTCGTACCTGTATTGTCCATCTGGATGGGTGTCATGAAGTTTCCACTTCTGTCTTAAGAAGTGCGAAATTGGCATTGGAGAAATTTTTTATGGTGGTTTCCCTAATGGGGGGTAGGGGCGGGATGTGGATGTCTACGGTGATTAGCTTGAGGTCGGATCTGACCAACAAGGAATAGACCTCTGGTGTGGAACACCGGTGGCCCATGTTAGTAATGACCAGGTCTAGGATATTGCTGCCCCTGTTGGGGATGTGGATAAGTTGATCCAAGGTATTGGAATTTATGAATCCCAGAAAACGTTGAGCAAAAGAGTTGGTAAATGAGTAGTTTTCCCAGTTAATGATGGAGTAGTTGAAATTGCCCATTATTAGGGTGTTGGGTTGTACCCTAATATTTTCCAGTGTATCAAGAAATGAGGAGTGGGAATCCTGGGGCATGGTGGGGGATCTGTAGCAAGCTACAATTTGGATTGCCTTCTTGCCCAGAGTTAGTTGCACTTGGGTAATCTTGGATGCATTATGCTGAGCAACTAGCCTGGAAGTGTGGATATCCTTAATGAATATGGACACGCCTCCACCTTTAGTGTTTCAGTCCAGGTTAGGTGGCTGAAAGGTGTGGTATGAATTATAGCCTGGTAATGTAGGGGTGCTCTCTGGAGCCTTGAACCAGGTCTCTGTCACTGCACAGATGTCGATTTTCTTCATTTTAACGAGTGCCTCAAGTGAGTGCATTTTGAGGTTTAGACTTCTAGCACTGAGTAGCATTACCCTCAGATTTTGCTTGCTTATATCTGTTACTGTGGTGAATTTGTCATTTGAACCTTGCCTAAAAAAGGCACTATAGGGGGGTGGCAAGAGCCTTAGCCAGTATCTGCAATCCCAAGGGCAACAGGTGTAGGCCATCTCTGGCAAAGCATCGTGGTCTGTCGATCATGTCATCCCAGGCAGACAGATACTGGATCCCTTTAGAATGACACCAGAAGCTTAGCCAATTGTTGAAGTCAATCATTTTGTCCTTGTACTGTGGTATCTTTCTGGGTGATGACCCCAAGATGCCCAGATTCAACAGGTAGACAGGAGAAAACACCGGGAGCTAACCCATAGACATGCCTGCATAGGTGCTTATTTATTAAGTACTAAAAACTGTTTTCTTCTAGACAAGTGAGGAAAGTTGAGTGTTGTAGTAATTTGTAGCTTATTTAGTGTTTACAATGAGTTCTGAACAAGTGCTGAGCTCAAAGAAACAGATTTGAGTACTAAAACTAAAAAAACTGGCTAGTTCTAAGGGAAAATTTGAAGAGCAAACTTTGACACTGGGAATATTTTAACCCTAGCTAAGCAGCGATGCATGAAGTGCATTTTTTTAAATATAACAGTAGCAAATCAGCAAACTGATTTAAACAAATTAACCAATAAAAAGCTAAAAAAATGAACCCCGTTCCAGCAGTCTTTGATCAGACATGTTCTAACTGCACTTCCTGCCACTAGGGTGCAGGGGAACCTTCTCCAGAAAAAGATGGCTTGGATTAGTGCTCAAGTTATACAAAGAAAGCTAGATTCAGCAGATCTGAATCATTGTGCTAAAGCAAACAATGCATACCAATTTCAGAAAGAAACAGTTAAAATAAGCAGGCACAATAAGCCTTTAATCAGAAACTCTCAGCTCAGAAGGGCAGAATCTACCTTCTCCTCCCACAAGAGTGCAGCCACACCTTCTTAATGTAAAATAACTGGCCCTAAGCCCAACTGCTTAAACCAGAACTAATACACTTTTAGAATAACAGACACTAAGTCTTCAATCAGCATCTCTCAACTTAGAAGGATGTAAGCTACCTGTTTTGCCACAACAGTGAAGACCACAAACCTTCTTAATGTAAAACAACTAGTCTGAAGCCCAAGTGTTTAAATCAAAGGCTTAGAATAACAGTTACAATTTAATCAGGCTACTAACAAGTAGTAATAAATGCAGCAGAATAAATGCAATTAAGTACTTTTAAGAACAGGCAGCAAAAGCTAAATAAAGTAATTAAGTAGAAAGAAACATAAATACAGTAAAAGCAGATAAAGTGCAATTTTTTTATAACCATAGAAAATGAGCAAACTGATTTAAACAAATTACCCAGTTAACCAGTAAAAAAGCTCAAAACTGAACCCTGTTCTTCAATCAGACAAGTTCTAACTGCATACTCCTGCCACTAGGGTGTACGGGAACCTTCTCCAAAAAAGATGGCTTGGATTAGTGCTCAAGTTATACAAACAAAGCTAGATTCAGCAGGCCTGAATATAGTCTATGCTACAGCAAACAAGGCACACCAATTTCAGGTTTTATTTCATTAACCTGTATTTTTACTTTAGTTGTTATTGGTGAATGTTCTGAAATAGATATTGGGTGTTGTTAAATAAAATAAGATTTCAATACACAGGAGGTTCAGGTTAAAAAGTTTACTAGTGTACACCAGGAGGCAAAAAACGTACAAGTACAGAATTTTGTCTGACATGAAACAGGAAGCACACAATTTTATATAGGTTTAACATTTAAGCTATGCCCGCCTTACTGACGTGATATGTCACAGGGCATCTACATCACTTTAGCTTACAGTCTTCTATTCATAAAGCTGTTGATGCTGTATATTTAAAAAAACTTTTCCTCTAGATACAATACGGCCTTACTATCCAGCTGGTCAGGCATAATGTCTTTCTGTAAAGTTACTTCTTCAAGGTTTCATATCAGTTCGAATACAATAGCAGATTCAGTCTTTTAATAATCTTCTTTGTTCTCTGTTACACTTTCCTACCAGCTGCGTGCTTATCTCAATAACACATATACAAGGCCAAATCATTCCAACAGGAAAGAGCAGAAGATTTCATTATTTCACACATTTAATTTCCTGACCCAGCAGATAATCACTTGTGAAAAGCATAAACATTAAAACTTGCTAAGCTTGCATCTGCCAGGGTCGAAGGTCAGCTTTGCTTCAAGCCACACTGCAGTTTCAAAACTACTTACATTTACACATGAATTAATCCTTACTATTTTATGATTAATAGAATAAAATGCATTATATACTACTTTGCTTTTTAAACTAGTATTTCTCATGTATTCAAATACACATTTTTCTAACATTTTCCCCCCTATTAATACTTTTTATTCTATTTTGAAGTATGCATAGTGTCATTTCATCTCCCAACTTTTTCCACTTAGGATTTTCAGCTAGGTGAGTCATTCAGTCTATACTTCAGAAAAAATGTCGTCTGAGATCAATCTTTCAATCTCAATATCTTGGTACAAAGTTTCAGTAACAGATACATCAATAAAATCTTTGATTAATCTTTTCATGCAGGGAATTCCACAGCAAACACATGCTCCTATTAGGAGTATACCCACACAAATGGCAATCAGAATATTCATTAGGATGGCACCCCACCCCCCAAATAGATTCCGGAAAAAGTCCATCAGTGGGTTTGGGCCTGGTTCAGTCATGGCTGATACTTGCTGAATTACCTCTAGGTGGTTATTGATCTCATGACAATTGTCAGGAATATAAGCACAGCATTCTTCTTTGATAAGCACGCACGTACCACCTCTCGCCGCTAGGGTGAAGTCGAGCCATCCGATTTTGTAGCACAACAGTTCTCATTGCATTCAGTTCATCAGTCACCAGTTCTAGGGTGGAAAAAGTTGCATTACTCATTACTTCAAGAAGTTTCGGCAACTTCCTCAGCTCCCAGATCGATTTGACTGCTCCATAGGCTGGGAATATTCCTGCCCAAGATATAACACTGTCACTCAAGTCCATATGAGTCAATTTGCTTTTGTCTTTTACTGAATTGTGGTCTTTCCAGCCAGCTTCGATCTTTCCAACTGGATTCACAGGTTTTTCAACTGGACCTTCGGTTTTCGGGCTGCTTCTCTCACGTTTCGTATCTTACCCAAAGGTAATTCTGCAGTATGTCTTATTGCCAGAACCAAGTAACCCAAAAAAACAACTGCCGGACCAATTCTGAGGTAACCATTTATACGCCTTTTTCCCACAAATAAAATAACAGTTTTCTACTTTAGTACTAATACGCATCAGCCCTGCATGAAACATTTTCTGATCTATAACTGACAATTGTTTAAACAAAACTGGATTATTGCGAATGTCATTCATGGTTGTTTTCAATGAGTTCAAATATGAGTCATAATTAGTATTGCAAAAAGTATTGCCATTACTATTCTTAATGTAACATCAGTAAGATATGGTTATATTACAATTGCCCCAGCCCACCTGGAGGGTATCATTTTTATAAAAACATACAACTCCTTTTTGTGTGACAGGTAAAAATAAAGCTATTTTTGTCCTGTGATCTCACAGTTCCTGTATCAAAAAGTAAATTCCAAGTCTCATTTATCCCCAAAGGGACAGCGGACATTATCAGTCCTCCATATGCTGTTGGTATAGCTGTACAAACCCAGCAATTTGAAATGTTCATAGTCTCTGCATATAAACGTTTCATGGTTAGGTATGTGTTAAAATTTGGATGCCAGTCTATAGACGTTTCATCACGCCTTCCCACTTTCACTTGTGTGGTTGTGTGTAGGATAAACCACCACAAGAGGAAAATTGTCACAATTACAGTCAATAAATGTACACTCAACAAAATGATTATGCAACATCTCTGGGGTTGTTCTAAATTTCTATTCGCTTTGTTTTTGGCCATCTCGGTCTGGTTGTGTATCAGTCACAAAGTTTTTATCAAGTTGAAAGTTCTTTACCAATTTACAATGTGTCAAATGAACCCAGGACGTCCTCTCGGCCACTCTAACTGCAGTAGGCGTTGCCAACAGAACCTGGTACGGTCCCTCCCACTTTGGACTCTCCCAATTCTTCCTTTTCATCACTTTCAGCCAAACCCACGACCCTGGGGCCAAGACTGCTTCCACCGGTCTGGTCTGTTCCTTATCTGAAAAAGAGTTAAACTGCAAAACAGATTTATTTGTTAACAGTTTCCTCATATAACTAGCTAATGAACTGTCAGCCTCTTGCTCTGCAGGCATGAGAGCTTTCCACTGAGGCACATAATATGCTCTCCCAAAAACCATTTCAAAGGGAGTCAAACCCTTTACATTTGGAACCGTTCTCATACTCAGCAGTGCTAAAGGCAGACAGTATATCCAATTCTTTTGGGTGGTCTCTACTAGCTGCCTAAGCTTACTTTTGAGGGTACCATTGTACCTTTCCACCAGTCCTGCTGACTGTGGGTGGTAAGCACAATGGTTCTTTAAGGAGATACCAAAAAATCTCCCAAGTTGGTGGATTGTCTGGTTTACGAAATGTGTGCCATTGTCACTATAAATCCTTTCCGGAATGCCAAATCTAGGGATTACTTCTTTTATCAGGGCTTTCGCCACTGTTGCTGCAGCCGGGTTTTTGGTTGGAAAAGCTTCTACCCATTTGGAAAACATGTCTACAATAACTAAACAAAACTTTTTCCCTTCACATTTATTCAGTTCTATGAAATCCATACAAATAGTATGGAACGGATATGGTGGTATAGGAAAACTTCCTTGCTTGGTTTTAAATGCTCCTTGTGCATGGTGCTTGTTACAAGTATGACAAGCTGCACAATTTTTTTTTGTGTATCCATATGTTTGGAATATTCGGTTTACTAACTGTACCATCCCCCCTGTTGAGACATGGCACTGCCCATGGCTCAACAAATCTGCATATCTAAATAAATTAGACGGCAATATCGGTTTTCTTTCTCTGGAAATGTACAGTCCATTCTCAAGAATTGCACCTCGTTTTACTCCTTTTTGTTTTTCTGCTTTTGTAGTAAGTGTCTGCATTGTTTTTAACATGTCTAAATCTAAAATCTCAGAAGGTTGTAATTCCTCATTTAAAAGTAAAGTTTCTGAGGCTGCTTGCTTTGCAGCTGCATCAGCTCGTACATTGCCTTTCGAAAGCTTATCCTGTTGTTTTGTATGAGCTACACATTTACAAATAGCTACTTCGGTAGGTAACTGAACAGATTCTAATAACTCCAAAATAAATTGCGCATGATTAATAGGTTTTCCACTAGATGTTATCATTCCTCTATTTTTCCATTGTTGTGCAAATACATGTACTGTAGAAAAAGCATACTGACTATTAGTATATATGTTCACACACTTGTTTTTTTGCTAAAGTACATGCCCTCGTCAAAGCTATCAATTCTGCTGCTTGTGCAGATAAGTTGTGTGGTAAAGATTGAGCTTCTAAAATTTCAGTGTCTGTAACTACTGCATACCCTACCAGATTCTTCCCTGTAGGACCCCTTCTGCATGAGCCGTCCACATAATATGTCACCTCAGCATTATCCAAGGGCATATATGTGAGATCCTGTCTAGGTAAAGCTAACTGTTCAATTTCCTGCAGGCAGCTGTGTGGTGTGCCATCCGCAGGAGTTGGGAGTAATGTTGATGGATTTAATGTCGTACATCGTTCAATTGTCATATGAGGTTGGCTCAGCAGTATAGTCATACATGAAAGGTGTCTAGCAGGAGAAAGGTATGCCACTTTTTTTTGCAGTAAAATTATTGCAACTGCATGAGGCACTCTCAATGTGAGAGGGTGGAATAATACCACTGAGGCTGAAGCCTGTACTGCCATTGCTGCTGCAACTACTGCTTCTACACAGTGAGGCAAAGATCGCGCCACTGGATCTAACTGTGATGAATAATAGGCTATGGGGCGTTGCTTATCCCCATGTTGTTGCGTCAATACTGATGTCATATATCCTTGCTTACAATCTACGGTCTGAAAGAATCGTTTATGATGATTCGGAAGTCCTAAAACTAATGAAGAAGCTATCAACTGCTTCAACCTGCAGAAAGCCGTTTCTGCTTTGGGTGTCCATTGTAAGATATCCTGTGCTGCCATTGGTGTCTTATATATCAAGTCAGTCAGTGGAGCAGATTCCAAAGCATAATTTGGTATCCAGCTCCGACAAAAATTAGTTGTACCTAAGAAAGACATAATTTCCTTCTTGGTTGCTGGTTTAGGTGCTTGCAAAATTGCTGTTTTTCTTTCCTCATCTAGTATTCTACCTTCATTGGATATTACATATCCCAAGTATCTAACTTGTTTTCTCCAAAGTTGTAACTTACTTTTGTTTACTTTGTGTCCTTGTGTTGCTAAAAATTTCAATAATGCTACAGTATCCTCCCTGCACTGTTGCTGGGTAGGGGCTGCTAGCAAGATGTCATCTACGTAAAGTAGAATTTGACTACCTCCCAGTGGGGTAAACCCTGCCAGGTTGCTAGCCATTTCTTGTGCAAATATTGTTGGGGGCTCACAATATCCCTGTGGTAGTCGAGTATACATATACCTTCTACCCTGAAATGTAAATGCAAACCAATATTGACTATCAGGATGTATAGGTATTGAAAAGAAAGCATTGCTAATATCTACCATAGAGAAATACTTCTGTTGCGGTTCTAAATCGTTTAACAAAGTATGTGGGTCTGGCACCATAGGTGCTCTAGGTATTACTGCATTATTTACAGCTTGTAAATCTTGTACCATCCGCCATTCCCCATTTGCTTTTTTAACAGGAAATAGGGGTGTATTACATGGTGAATCAGGAGATTCTACCAGTACTCCTTCTTTGAGTAATGCTGCTATTATAGGCTTAATTCCTATTTCTGCATCCTTTCTCAAAGGATATTGTCTTTTCTGTGGTCTAAAAGCTGACTTTGGGGTAATTGTAACTGGTCCTGCTGTTCGAATAAGTCCTACATCTGACTTGCCTGTTGACCAAAGAGTTGTTGGAATTTCACATAAAGCCTTTTCTTCTTCTTCTAATAAGAACGCTAATCAGCTGTCCTCGCTAGATTGCAAGTGTACAGCTGGATGTGTCTGTGTCAACCAATTCAGTTTTTGTTTTTGTATCCCTTGTTCTGATAGTTCTAAATCAGTCTGTTTCTCCCATCTTGTTACTTTTTCTCCTAAGTCTGCCCATTTTACATGTTTATTCTTTGTCAAGCTGACATGTGGTAATCGATTTTATCTGTATAATGCAAGGAATTCTTGAGGTAATGAACAGCTGACTACACTGTTCTCTTCAGTATCCCAGTACAAAGTACGCAATACTAGTCTAGTTGCACGATTTCTGAATAGTTCTTGCTCATATTCTCTATCAGGTCCTGGTGTAGTACAGTAGTATAGAGCACAGTGTAACAAATGCTGTTGATCAGTGTCGAGGGAGGGGGCTTTACTGATGGCTACGATCATCAGTTCCTCTGTTACTGCCCCTGGACCAGTCGTGACTAGGTCCTGGCTGTACCAGTAAAACGTTTCACCCTCCGATCGCACTACAAAGGTATCCATTTGTCTCTGTGCCTCCATACCTTGTACAGTTGGAACTACTGCTATGCCAAATATCTGCATAAGGTCCCTGCCCAATAGGTTTACTGGACACTTTGCAGAAACAACAATTTTACTTCTCTGGGTCATACCTGAAACAGGGTCAGTTATTGCTATATCATGGGAAAGTGGTTCCCTGTATAGCTGTCCATCTGCAGCTTTTACTAGTATATAATCAGGTGATTCTGAATGTTCTGGTAACTTGGAGGGGTGTATCAAAGTCCGTGACGCTCCTGAGTCACACAGGAATTTGACTTCCCTTTCCTCCACCAGAAGTGTAACTTCCAGTTTCGTATCTGCTAAGTAGAGCTCTAAGCTCAATAATGCTAAGTCCAAAATTTCACTTTCTTCATCCTCCATATCTACTTGCACTTCCTCTACTCCTTCTATCACATTTACATTCGTTTTTTGTTTAGTAACTTTTCTTGATGATTTCTGACTTTCACATGATGCATCTTCACTATCATATAGTCAGTCCTCATCTCCCTTATCTTCTGAAATTACCTTTTTGTTTTGCCTAAAATCCCTTGCTAGATGTCCCTTTTTCGCGCACTTGAAGCACTCACCTCTCTTTTTCCTCTCTTCAAAATCTTCTGATCGTTTTGTCAGACTGTTTATTTCCCTGGGTATTCTTCTTGCCCTTTTTACCTGACTGCAATACAAATACTTCCGCTCCATCTTCAGCAGTGAAGACTTGCGCCTTCTTTTTCTTTTCACTATTAAAATATCTTTCAGCATGTCTAGCGTATTCAAGTAAGGCTTGTAGCTTCCCTGTTCTATGGTCTATCATATGCTTCGTAATGAAGCTACTAATAGGTGCAATGCAACCTTTCAAAAATGCATTTTTTAATTGTTGTTCATACGGGGAATCATTTGTTTGGTTCTCAGGAACCGACATACCGCTATGATTATTAAAACATTCTAATAATCTAGCATAGTACCCATCTATTGTCTCATTTTCCTGTTGTATGCATTGATTAATGCAAGTCCAATCTGCTCTAGGTTTCCATTTCTCAGAGATTCGGTCTGTTAGACCTTTCACTCTGTTGTCTAACTCCGCGTCACTATGTGGGAGGGGTTTAAGCTCTGCATTACGAGGATTCCAGGTGCCACAAATCATGTGCCAATCTGGACCTATAATTTGTCTTACTACTTTTTCTACTTCTTCTACTTCTTCCCCATTCAAGTGGTAACTCAATCTCATGCCTTGTAAATCTTCTAAACATTTCGTAAAATTAACTTTCCGATGGGGAATTCCCTCAGTAGCCTTCCGGATATCCTCCGGTGTCCATGGTCTATATACTAAGAGTGTTGGGTCCTGCCCTTCCTGTCCTGCCTGAGGATTTGGAACTTCTATAAGTGGGCATATTTCTTCCTCACTCTCATCCTGTAGGTTTCTCTCTATTTGATATAATTCTGTGTCCCTATGTGTTTTACATGTTCGGGACCTAGTTTCAATAGGATCTCTAACAAATGGTTGTGGTCTTGCTGAAACTTCAGGATAACGCGGAGGCGGACCAGCCTGTCCATTCGCTTCATATCCTGAAAAGGGTAAGGGAGGGGGCAAGGGAGGAGGAGGGGGGGCTGTCGCTATTACCAAGTTATTATCCTCTTTGTCTAGGAATAATGTTTTTGAATTTTTCAGCTTCTGTTCTCTACGATTTGCTTTCTCAATCCACCTGTGTGTCTGAGGAATGCCTAATTGGCGTTGCTTTTTTGCCTGACCTTCCGCATCAGATTTAAGCTGTTTAAGGAGTTTAACTAGTGAAGTTTTATTTAGTTTACCATCAAATTCATATTTATAAACCCATTTCGTATAATACCTAACGTTATAAGAACGTTGTAATTGCATGTATTTTGCGTCTTCGGTTAGGGGCGGATCTCGCGATGTTTTAGTGCACTGATTACCCATGTCAAAGAAAATGTTACGTAACCCTTTTTTATCACGTGATATCAAGTTCTCAGTTCCTGTTCACAGTTTATCTAGAATAACTGCCTACCTTATTCTGTTACCCTGATCTATGACCAAATATACAGTACTTCCTTTTGTCCCTGATCTGCAAAACAAATCTTGACAACAATATACTGTAACCTAGTCCCTGATCTAAAACAGAAAAAAGGCAAATTCTTCCTACCTGAGCCTCCGGTATTGAGAAAGTCCAAGTTCCGCTTTTCGGCCACAGATCAGAAAGTGGCCAGCCTCTTTACATGACAATTCAGTCGGAGGTCTTTTCACTTGAGAAGAACCATTTCTGTAAATTCTCCTGCACAGTATTCGACCACCGATACGCTCTGATCTGCGGCTTACCAAGGGAATTCCATCTGCGAAGGACCAAACTGTTAAATAAAATAAGATTTCAATACACAGGAGGTTCAGGTTAAAAAGTTTACTAGTGTACACCAGGAGGCAAAAAACGTACAAGTACAGAATTTTGTCTGACATGAAACAGGAAGCACACAATTTTATATAGGTTTAACATTTAAGCTATGCCCACCTTACTGACGTGATATGTCACAGGGCCATCTACATCACTTTAGCTTACAGTCTTCTATTCATAAAGCTGTTGATGCTGTATATTTAATAAAACTTTTCCTCTAGATACAATATGGCCTTGCTATCCAGCTGGTCAAGCATAATGTCTTTCTGTAAAGTTACTTCTTCAAGGTTTCATATCAGTTCGAATACAATAGCAGATTCAGTCTTTTAATATTCTTTGTTCTCTGTTACACTTTCCTACCAGCTGCGTGCTTATCTCAATAACACATATACAAGGCCAAATCATTCCAACAGGAAAGAGCAGAAGATTTCATTATTTCACACATTTAATTTCCTGACCCAGCAGATAATCACTTGTGAAAAGCATAAACATTAAAACTTGCTAAGCTTGCATCTGCCAGGGTCGAAGGCAAGCTTTGCTTCAAGCCACACTGCAGTTTCAAAACTACTTACATTTACACATGAATTAATCCTTACTATTATATGATTAATAGAATAAAATGCATTATATACTACTTTGCTTTTTAAGCTAGCATTTCTCATGTATTCAAATACACATTTTTCTAACAGGTGTGCATCAAGACCTTCAGTTAAATGCATATGTTGATGTGAAATGTAAACTCTGTCTAGCCTAGCCCAGTTTTTGCATCTTGAGGAATAATATGTAAATTCACTCCAAACTCCGAGTACTGAATTCACATCTTCCATGCCAGATATTTTCTTAAATTTGTCCTTTGTTACATTTTCCCTTCTGGGCCCCCCTAGACACATCTTCACTATTGCAAACCAAATTCCAGTCCCACCTATAAGTAATATTCTTTGAAAGCTGATTACTTCTGCCAAATTTTCTTAAGCTCCATTCTAGCAGTTTTTGGTGGAATATAAATATGTGCCAGTATAATGCTCCCCCCTTGCCAGTAGCCCCTTAGTACTACAAATTTACCATTGTCTTTTTTATCATCTTTTATTACTATTGGGATACCTTCTTTTTCTGCTGTGATGGTTTCCCCTGACTCATTTGGTGTTGATCCCCACTGAGCAGGATGTGTCATGGAGCCAAAGTGTTGGCTCCAGATCTAGGTAGTTGACTTTGACTCCAAGGTTTTTGGAGCCGTCACTTTCCTTTGGAACCTCAGTGCTGGACATCTAAGATCTGACTCGCTCCTCAGAGGGGAGATCCAGGACGGCTGGAGAATTGGCTGAGCTAAGAGCTTCAGCTCTGGTGGGCTTGGTTTATACTTCACTTCTGGACACTCTACCTTTGAGGTGGTGGAGAGGGTTTTCTTCTGTCACAGGGAATCTTCTACTTTCCCTTCCTCAGATCCTATACCCATTCCCCTAATGGATTTGAGCTCTAAGTCTCATCACACTTCTCCACAGGGACAGCCAGCTCATAAGAACTTCCAGACAGTTTCTGTTCAGGAAATCCCCCTCTTTTCCAATACCTGTCCAGAACATTCCACTGAAGAGGTGCACCAAGAGGAGGCACTTAGATACCCTACAGAATCTTTGACTGAGGACACTGATTTTCATGAGGGGAAGGGTCTCCTAAGTCTCTACCTGAGGATGAGAGATTCTGCACCTAAAAGGTGGTTGGGCCTCCCAAAGAGGAATTTGTTTCTGGAAGCCTTTGGTTCTGGCATGTCTACATCTTGGGTTACCCTCCAGTGGATGAACTTGTATACCTGGTCTCCTGCTGCACATGGAAAGAACCATACTCAATGGAGCCTATCCCTCATCAACTGTACAAGATTCTATGACCCCCCAAATATAGTTTTGGGGTAAGGGAATCCCTGTAGATGCTATGGTTATGATGGCAGCCACCAAAAAGGAGCTAGAAAAACAGAGTTCCTCTGTCCGCCCTCACTGTGGCATTGAATAGATTTGAAAAGTGCATTTACACTTTGGTGACCTTTGTCTTGTGGACACTTAACTATCTGGCACATTTTACTAGATTACAGAGGGACTTGATCAAGGAACTCTCCAAGTCTACCCCAGGGTACGTGTCAGCAGAGGAATAGAAAACTGAACACCTCCCAACTGGCCACCCTGCAACCTGTATCCAACACATCCATGAGGTAAATATCTCATGCTGCTGATGGTTCCTCAGGGGCTGTTGGTTCAGGCATAGCCATCAGGAGACATGCCTGGATGAGATTGTGATTTGTGGAGCCTTTTAATTCCTCTTTTGTCAGTGCTCCTTTTGGTGGATCTTCCCTTTTTGGACCCACAGTTAGACACATTTTCCTGCAGTGAGCAAGATGGAAGATGAACAGACCATTTCTGCTGTTGGAATCAGTTTCATTGCCTTGCAAAGATCTTTCTCTAGGAATCAGTGCTGTGGTAAGAAGCTGTGATTCTAAAAATCTCAAGGACATTTTCAAGATTTGCATGGGGATTTTTCTCCCAGAGGCAGAGGGGGAAATACTATAAGATGCCATCCTTGCAGTAGAGGGGGTTTGCAGAACCAAGGTTCTCAAGACTCTTTCTCAGGCCTTTTCAGCACTCCTGAAAGTTTGACTGTTTTTCTCTGCAGGCAGTCGGGTGGGGGCTCACTTTTCCTTGCACTGAAATGCCTGGACAGCCATCACAAGAGATTCTTGGGTGCAATGCATATCCAGAGGATACATCATTGCTTTTTCACAACATCACTCACAAAAGAGATGTCTCCCTGATGTTCCACCTAATCAGAGGGAGTTTGCAACCTTAGAAATTCAAAACCTGCTAGAAAAGATGGTCATCCAAAAGGTCCCACCAGACCAAAAAGGATCCAGAATTTACTCAAGGTTCTTTTTAGTGCCAAAGAAATTAGGGGATCTGAGAACTATTCTAGACCTTGGTCATTTAAATCAGTTTATCAAGAACTCCAAGTTCTGGATGGTCACAGTTCAGCCCATTCTACCTCTCCTACAGAAGAACAACTGGATATGCTTGATGGATCTTCAAGATGCGTACTATCATATGAAAATAAACAGGTGCCCTCAAAGTTATCTGTGCCTTCTGCTGGGAGCCAGTCATTACCGGTTCAGATCCCTGCCATTAGGTCTCACCACAGCCCCCCAGGGTGTTCACCAAATGTGTGGCAATGGTGGCAGCTCATATCAGACTGCATGTGGATTGAGTGTTTCTGTATCTAGACAAGTGACTCCTTTCCACACCAACCAAGCATTTACAAAAGACCAGAGATTACTTAATCCAGTTGTGTCCATTCCTAGGGCTCACATTAAATCTTTCCAAGTCCTAACTTCAACCATTTCAAGTCTTGGAGTTTATAGGAGCTCACCTGGACACAGTCAGACAGTTCGCATTCGTACACCAGAGCAGAATTCATTCCCTAAAATTTCATGTCAGATTCTGGACCATCCCCCTCCTAACTGCAATGATTGGTGATCACCCTATTTTGTATAGCTCACTTTCACATGAGAATTCTCCAATGGGTCCTATTGGTACAATGGTTGATGCTTCGGCATCCTTTGAAGTATGTTCTAAAGATTTTGCAAGCCTACAAGTGTTCCCTACTTTGTTGCATCCAGTCCAACAAGCTTTGTCATGGATGCCCATTTATCTTTCCTCCCCCCCTCAAAAGCCACACTGAGTACAGATGCCTTCCAGTTGGGGTAGGGGCATATCTTGGGAGGGACTATTCAGGGTACATAGTCCCCAGAAGAGACCAATTTGTGCATCAATGACTTGAGATGAAGAGTGGTCCTTGTAGAGTTGCAGGTCTTTCAGAACTCTCTCTCTCTAGATAGGATTCCTATCCAGACGGACAATATTTCAGTGGTTTGGTACATCAACAAAGAGGGGGGAGCCAGATCTTATCCTCTTTGCCAAGAAGCAATGAGAGTCTGGCAGTGGGTGATGTCCTCCAACCAGTTTCTTGTAGCAATACACAATCTGGGTGAATCCAACAAGCTCAGCAGAACCATCTTGATGACGCATGAGTGGTCTCTCAATCCTGTAGTGACAGGAATGATTTTTTGTCACTGAGGTCAATGATTTTTTGTCACTGAGGTCAACCTTGCTGCTGTTTGCCTCTCTTTTCAACAAGTGCAGCAGGTTCTTTTTCCTAATTTCTCCCTCAGGGGTATCACTGAGAGATGCTGTAGTCCACATTTAGCCCCCTGATCTCCTGTGTGCTTATCCTCCCCTTCTTTTAATACACAAATTTCTCCAGAAAGCAGAATGGTTGAAGAGCAAGATAATCCTCATTGCCCCTTCTAGCCTCTGCAGGTGTGGTTCCCATTCCTATGGTCTCATCTTCTATTTCCACATCGGACACTGGATCTACTATTGCACCCATCGGGAATTATTCATCTGGACATTCAAGGCCTCAGGTAAACTACACAGTTCACCAGTTACATTGATGGCTAGACAGTCCAGGCTTTCCTCTGCAGTTCATCAGATTTTATCCTCATCTTAAAAACATTCTACCAGAAAGATTTACAAGAGTACGTAGAAAAAATTTTCATGTTGTGTGGGACAAAGAAAGCTGGATCACTTTATAGCTCCGATTCCTGCTGTATTAGATTTTTTGGCTTAAAATTTTCAGGGTGGTGCCAGTTTTTCCACCGTAAAAGTCCAGCTGCTGTCCTGTCTAATTACTGCGTAGGACGTAATGCCTTCCCCCTAGTGTCTTCTAAAATTTGTAATGCTTTTGAAGGGTACTCTTATGTTTATACCTGTAGTAAGAGACCCTTCTCCACTCTGGGATCTTACTGTTTTATTACAAACTTTTTTTAAACATCATCATTGCATTATCACTTGTGACATAGGCAAATTTGTGTTTATAAAAAAGTAATCAAATTGTATTAAATTAACATTAACACACATTAAATTTCACATATATTGCCATATGTCATGTAACCTATACAACATTACATAAATTATTCAATTGCTGCCCCTTTTTTTAAACAAGAAACATCTTTATTAAACCATCACTTATGACTTGAGCAAGAATATATTTATATAAATGAAAATGAGCCATGTTTTATTACAAATTTAATCCAATCACCCTTTGAACCTTCAACTAAGTCAGACTTAAAATTTCTCTCCTGGAAAGCAAATTTTCTAGTTGTCATTACATCTGCAAGGTGAGTGTCTGCTCCAAGCACTCTCTTCAAGACTGCCTTATTTGATTTTTCACAAAGACAGAGTGACGTTATGTGCAATCTCTTCCTTCCTGCCAAAAGTTGTTTTGGAGTCAAACATGAATCAAGTAATCAATTTACCAGTCTTCTTTCCAAAATTTGACAATAAGGGAGAATACATGCTACATCTTTTAGATGTATATAGACAGCATTGTTTTTACCTACCTAGAACAAAAGGATTTTGAAAAAACTGATCAACTGTTTGTTTCCTTTGCTAAAAACAAATTGGGAAAACCAGTATCTAAAGTTCCTTGGTGAAATGGATAACAGATTGCATTTCCTTTGTATATTCTCTAAGAGGATTGTCCTTACCTAAATCAACAAAGGCTCATTCGACTAGATCCATGGCTACATCATCTGCCTTTTGGGCCAGAGCTTTAGTTGATGATATTTGTGCTGTGGCCAGTTGGTCCAGTTCTCATACCTTTATTGCTCATTACAAGATCATTTTCAGAAACAGGGCTGCTTTTGCTGCATGGTTCTCTGGAGTATCCATGAGGATCACCCAAGATTATTGTAGCTGGGAACTCTGTCCCATATGTTGAGGAATGAATGAAAATGATAACATCAGATATTAAAGTTATATGCTCACCATAACTATGCATCTGTGTTGTCCGTTTTCATTCTTCCACAACTCCCCACCCTCCTTTTCCCCTATCCTTAACCTTTGAGAATGACCTGATGAAGATATATGGAAGCCATTGTTCCCAGTTTGAGCCCCTACACTTCCGTTCTGTTTTTTATTATAAATATTTACACCTTCAGGCATACTTAGCAGCAGCAAATTTGATCTGAGCTAATCAGGCAAGCAAGGGGCATTATGGATAAAGGGAGGAGCTCGAGAGTCAGATCCAAGAATATAAAGAGATTGGCCTAGTCTGTTCCGAGACCCATATGTTGATTTAAGGAAGAATGAAAATGGAGAACACAAATGCATAGTTACTGTGAGTACATAACTTTAATTTACCAAACGTGAGATGGGTAAGGCCAATCTCTAACTAAATGGAATGTGTGAATTTGATCGCAAAAAGGGAAATTGGCTAGGTTTAAAATGGCCTGCAAGGGCAGCTTGCTTAGTACTTACCTATGACATGGCTGCAGCTTCAAGCATGTTCTATTAAATACTACACAAAGGTACAGGTACACAGGCCATAGATATCACATTTGTTACAATGACAAGTCCCTTATAGGTTCATAGGTTCATACTAGGCTATCTGCCCAAGGGCATTTATAAGCCTAGCCCAGAGTTTTGTGACTTTCACCACCCCTTTAGTTTGGAGGATACAATGCCCATTATATGGGTAGAAATTTAATCTCTTTCTGCGAAAAGGAACTGGTGCTTCTGACTATCCTCTGGAAGGAAAACAGTCGAAAACGATTCCTTATCACCAATTATAACAGAGGAAGAAATCTTGAAAGTGTATATGGAAAATCCTCTCTGTCCTTTGAGAAAATGTCTGTTCCTGTGAGTGGGGGGGGGGGGGTATTCTTTCTTTTTATGGGCTGAGCAGAGGTCTGCTGTGAATATGGCAAAGTTCTTCTGCAAATTTCTTAAAGTAAACGAACTGCAAAACTATAGAACTGAAAAACCACCACAGCAGAGAATAGCTCCAAATGATGACAATTTTATTAGGTTTAGCGCTTTCTTCTCCTAACAGAGACTTCCTTAGAACAAACATACAATATTGACCCAGCCCTTAAATACCCAAAGTCAAATAGTCAATTAGTTTAATTTTATCACTTGACACAGTGAATCGTAAAATATAAAGGTAACAAGGTTAAAAATATTGAAAATGTATTCTGTGAAACAGTATAGATTGTATATAAAATAAAGTATAAATGCCTCACATTTGAAGCCAAGCAAGCGAAAAACAAGCCCAGGAACAGTGTAAACAGTACAAACTGCTTTTAATAAAATAACCGCTTTCGGAATAGTCGATGCTCTTCCTTCTTCAGGTAACAAGTACAATGCATTCAAACAATTTATAGTAAAACACATCCCAATTAATTAATGGATGTGTTTTACTATAAATTGTTTGGCTTCAAAGATTTTTCAGACATTTACTTGTTATAAATGTTATAATTTACATTGTTATAAATGCCTCACATGCCAACAATGGCAAGGATAAAATTATTAAAAAAGAGAGAAAAAAACTCTTATCCTGTAAGATGTTTTAATTTTAAAATACAGGCAATATTAATAGCCTTGTTTATACCTGGAGGGTGTGCAGCATCCACTCTAAGCTGCCACCTTAATTCACAAATGTCTAGGTGCAAATCAGTGATTTTCCCCTGTTGATCTATAACTATATGGTCAACTACTAAAAGCTTGAAACAGTGATTATGGTGTTCCTTAATGTGCCTAACCAGGGCATTGGTAATTGTACCCTTCCTAATATCATACAGATGTTCACCTATTTGGGTTTTAAAAATTCTGGATGTTTTGCCAACGTAAAATGCGGGGCACATCTCTCAGGTATACTATGTTTTGGCTAAAGCAATTGAAATGCCCTTTAATGACAATTTTCCACATGGGCTTCCTTAAAGGAGCAACTGTGACCTGCTAGCCTGTTCCACAGACAATTATCATGCAAAAAAATTGCCAGAAGCACTGATTAACCTAGGGGACCATGAGGGAATTCTTCAGCTGTGAGTCCAGGAAGATACTTCATATGAAAAGAAATATCTGTTAGGGCCGGACAAATCTTAACCCGCTGTGGTACCTTCTAACTTTGAAGCATTTGCAGATGTTTTTACTGCAACCTTCTTGTTGGGCTCTTACCATCAGGTCCCCCCAAAATTAAACAGATTCTGTAGAGTACAGCAGACCAACCACTGCCTGTATAAGAACCTAATGGCCAGTTTTGAAATAGAGCCCCTAGATGCCACATGAGACTCCTAATTAGTTTCAGGCTTCATTACCCTTCCAAACAATAGAGAGAGAGAGATATTAAGATAGGTGTGAGGGAAAAGTTTAAATGTAAACAGCATGCTTTGAGGACAAGGAATTACCAGACTTGTAGAAAAATACATTGAGATTCTGAACTAAGTAAAGGAGTTATCAGAAATTAAAGGTGAAACCCACAAGGCTCAGATTTCCAGCTAATACCATATGGCACAGATTGTGGACAGACATGTTAATTGAGAATACGATGTAGTTGACATGACATTTAGGGCATCGGTCACTAGACTGGATATTAGATGGTACATGTTATTGAGACTTCAACCCATGCCAGTTGATGTTAAAGGGCAGTTACTTAAAATACCCCATAGACAGGAACTTCCCTTTCAGCACCTCCCATCCACTCAGAAGATCTTCAAAATGTTAAAAGAAAAAAAGAACTATTAAAACAGTCAAGCAATTTTTCTGCCCACCTTTTCCAGATACACTAGGATTTTCCCATCTGAAACATGGCCATTGTACAGTTAGCAAACCAGATGCTAGCAAGCCAGACAGAAGAGAGATTTCAAAAAGCAAAAGTGGTAAAGCAATTAAAGGGACATATTCTATATGCTTTGTCAGTTGCTCCACAGGACCCTCCAGTCATGACTCAAGGCCTAGTCCCCTTTTGTCCCCCCATCCCAGCGAAGCCCATCTTCTATCCCCCTGGTAGATCATCTAACTCTCTTCAGCAAAAACTGGTTAAAGATTTCCTTGGCTTCTGGGTACTAGCATCTCTTTGAGTTATCAAATAGAATTCTACACCTTTCCTTCTTTCATGCAGATGCCTTCTGTCCCAATGGATCAGGGGACATTGGTCTTGTCCTTCTTTGACCACCTTCTAGCTGAGGAAGGGTAAGGTCAACAAAAAGTTTCCCAAGGAGGGTTTTATTCTAGGTTCTTTCTGGTCCCCAGAATGAAGGTCTGTGGAGACCTGTACTAGACATCAAAACTGAACCTATTCCCAAGAATACTAGTTCAAAATGCTCAACCTGCAGTCCCTGGTTTCTCTATTGATGATCAAAATAACCTTGGTCAGTCTGGATTTCAAGGAACATATGTATTTATTTCCTTCCGTATCAGTGTTGCAGTATTCTTAACTGAGGGGATTTCCTGCCAAGGATAGCCCAAAGTCTGGCCAGTATACCAAAGCGTTTAGTACGTAAAGGGAATATATGCACCCCAGACAAAACGTAGGGTATATAAAGGTGATGTACAGATGCACACACTCAGAACTCTGCTGCCTGCCCTAAAGTCATCATTGAATTATCAGTCTGAATGCCTTTCTACTGTGCTGGTTACTAAATGTTTTAGATATGTGCCCCATTGGGGGTTCTCTTTATCTTTCTTTTTTATTTAGTGCTGGTTGGGTTCATGCCAGGATGCACACACTCAGAACTTTGCTGCCAGCCCTAAAGTCATCATTGAATTATCAGTCTGAATGCCTTTCTGCTGTGCTGGTTACCAAGTAATGTTCCTGATATGTGTCTCATTGGGGATTCTCCTTATCTTTTTTATTTAGTGCTGGTTGGGTTCATGTCATTCAGAAAGGGAAGATGTTAATGTGGGAGGCAGATTCCCCATAAAGACTGTCATGACCAGTGTCTCTTCTGTTTGGGTGCTTCCCATGACCATGCATAGTGTTCTATCTGCCAAGCTTTTGTCCCCAAGACCCTGCATAAGTTGTGTCTCCTCCTTATCTATTTATCTTGAAAAACATCTTAAACTGGTGGATCAAGGTTCTATGGTGGTCTTCCAGTCCCAAGGGTTAGCCATTATCCAAGAAAAAGGTCAAAAACTTAGGTCTGATATGACTACTGTCTAGCCTCCCCTGGACATTTATCTTGAGGCTAGTGAAACCCCAGAGGAGTGTCCTGTGGTTGCTTTAGATTTCTCTGCCGTGACCCCATCAGAGGTCTGGCATGGATCCAGATTCTCGCACGTCCTCAAAGGCTTTACAGACACCTGTTCCAGACATTGAGAGGGATTCTCAGCTGGTTATATCTAAGGGACTGAGGGAGGTGGGGTTGTACAGATATTAGTAAGGGAGGAGATTCCTACTGTACTTATTGAGTGAAACCATACATCCCACAGAAAAAGAAAGAGAAAACCAAGCATTTCTCCCCTGTAGTTAAGGATCCCGAACATGAATGTCAATATTTTACTCATGGGTTGTTTGGCTTTAAAGCCTCCTCAAGGGGGTGTTTGTACCTGCCCCTCCCTGGTCTACCACTCCTCTTAAAAGTCCCAGGGAACTGGACTTCTCAGATGAGGATCAGTATTTGGAGGAAGAATCACTTACTTGCTCTTCTCAAGTTCTTTCCCTTTTGAACTATGGTTCAGAGGAAGAGAATTCTATTGATCCAGATTCCCCTTCAGAGGAACTCATCTTTGGGGACACTTACCCATATGATGGAATTCTTTAAGGGGGTTGCATTCAAGTCTCTGATATCCAGAAAAGATATTATGAGCTCCTCTCCTCCAGATGGAGTCTCCTAAGCCTTCTACTGTTATCCCAATTCTGGCTGCCCTCCTTGGATACCTTTTCAGCAGATTCTGTGGCACCCAAATATTGGCACCCTACTTCTAAGAAACCTTAATAGATTTTACAAGGTGCCTGATGATTGTAACTTTCTTTATAAATGCATTAAGAAACACTTTTATCTATTCATACCCTCACAAATAATTACATCATTCAATCAATAATACATTAAAGAACCATTTTAAAAAAATGTATGTGATGTTAAAAATATTCACACTAAAAACCTCTTATATTTAAATGATTCTAAAAAAACAGAATGAATAAAAATCCCCTCCTGTAAAACATATAAATTATCCTAAAACTGCCTTCTTATTAAGGATTAGTTTAATAGAAATCATTTCATTTAACCTTGGATGGAAGCTTGCCTGCAACTTAATTTGCCATTTAACTACCCTCACTTCTATATAATTTCTGTAATTGTCCCCCCCCGGGTTGGGTATAACCCATTCTATAATACCAAAATAAAGCCCTACACAGCTGGTGGAATGTTTATAAAGTGCATAATTATTATTATGTGTTAAAATTTGATAATGGTGTTCATACATTCAATTCCCTTGAACAAACCGTACCTTGGTTTTAAACCTATTATTTACATTGTAATATTAATCTAGGTATATAAATTTACACTGTGAACATGCCCCACATCAACAGGGGAATAAGAATAATATGATTTTTTATACAATTACCAAAATTGGGATGTGGGCCTAGAGGAAGAGAGAATGTGGGACGGACAACAAAGAGAATGGAGAAACAGGCACAACAGGAGGAAATACTAGAGATTAATGTTGGTAAACAAAGGGAGATTGTTTGAGATGGAGTTGATTTTATTTATAATGGATATCACATTTACAATTATGCAGACATCCCATTAACTAAGGAGCACTTTTCCCTGTTAGTGAAAGGATTAAAATTCATACCCACAAGATATTTTAACTACACTGACACTATATTGGGACTTAAAGTTTTTATAAGAAAATTAAACTTGGCCTATACATTTCATGACCAGGATGGTAAGAAAAGGATGGTGGGGGGGGACAGTAATATTAGGGTCAAGGATACCTTTAACCCACCTTTAGATGCTACGCTCAATATTTTAGAAAGGGCCATTATGGATTTATACACTTTGAAAGCTAAAGAATACAAGAAGTACACAGCTAGTAATTTAAGTTGTTGTGTCTTTTGGCTTTTCCCGGTTAGGGGTCGCCACAGCAGAACTCCGGTCCGCTAATGATTGGCAGTAGATTTTTACATGCCGAGTTGCCAGCCCTGACGCACAACCTTCAACGAAGGTACGCCCATTCACACGTCTCCACACAGAAGACGCTCTAGCTGAGAATCGAACAGGACGACTTACTGTGAGGCGACAACGCTACCACAGCACCACCACCGCAGTACACAGCTAGTAATTTAAGTGTAGGAGAAAGAGATATTAGAGCAGTTAAAAACTGACAATAATATACGAATTATGTGGCCCGATAAAGGCGGGGAACTGTTATTTTTGACTCACTTCAGTATTCACAAGTAATTTTTGAAATTTTATATGACACTTCAACATACACCCCATCTTCAGTTAATGAAAACAGTAATAATAGACGTATTGACCATTACCTAGAGGAATATTTGTTGGACACAAGGATCATGTTAGAAACATATACTTTCTTGAGAGTGAAATATCCAGTGGTAGCAACAATTTTTGGGATCCCCAAGACCCATAAGGGACTAGATAAATTAACTTTTAGACCAATAATGTCCAGATGGGTGTTCCAAGACTTTTCCATTTAGGGTTGTGATTGATAAGTGGTTAAAGCATGTGGTAAATAATACCCCGCATGTACTTGAGGACTCATGGGACTTTCTGGGGAGAATTTCAGACAACCTTTGGGATAAAGATATTCTTTTGGTCATAATTGACATTGTTGATTTATTTACCTCCATTCCTAGGTTCGATGGGATAGAGATGATTGGTGATTGTGTTTGGGCAAAAACTAGGTTCTCGAATGACAAAGTAAATTTGGTTATGGATTTTATGGCCATTGTTCTCGACCATAACTATATTTTCTTTGAAGGGGAATATTTTAAGCAGCACAAAGGTGTAGCAATGGGAGCATCATGTGCTCCCATTTATGTGAATATGGTCCTTTTAGAGTGGGAGAACAATAAGGTGTTTTAATAGTGAATACTTCAAATACATAAAATTGTATGTCCGGTTTTTGGAAGACATTTATTCTTTAGACTAATACTGAAGGTAATGTCCACAAATTCATTGATTATTTAAATGAAACCACCAATTTCTTGAGATTCACATATTCCTGTAATAAGGGTATTGCTTACTTGGACACCTTTATTGAGAAGGTGGATATGGGTTTTAAATCTAAAGTATTTAGGAAACCCACCTTCAGTAACTCGTATTTGGAATAAAGAGTAGTCACCCTTTACACCAAAAAAGGAACATTGTCAAAGGGCAGTTTGTCCAGGTAGCCCAGATGACTTCTAGGGTTGAAGATCTTTATGACGAGTTAATGAAGGTGGCTAAGATGTTTTTAGAAAGAGGATACCCAAGTAAACTGGTAACTGTAAATATGGAATATGTTCAGAAAGAATGGGGTAATAAGTATAAACCCCTTTTAGGAAAGCCATTTATAAAAAGGGAGATTATGGTTGAACAAGGAGAAGATTGGAATAAAAATGACGAGAGAGCTATGGTTATACCCTTTTGGGGTAGGGCATTTGAAGTTAAAAACATAGTGGAGGATAACTGGGCCATTTTAAAAAATAACTGCCTTATGATCAGTTACCGGCCCTAAGCCTACCTTTGTGTTTAAAACTGGAGTCAACATTAAGAAATATTTTGAAGGAACATTGAATAGTAAGAATGGTATAAAATATGGGACATCAAGATGTGGGGCATGTTCATAGGTAGGTACTAGGCTTTCGACCCTGGGGCCTATACAAGCCCAGCCAAAAATGTACTCTGGCTTTTGCCATCCAAGAAAATTATTTTCCTGTGCCACTGTCAAGCAGAGCCACAGAGGTGATCTTCCTATTTCCCATCCAATCATCAAGATTTTTCTTGAAGAGTGCTAATGAGGAGCTTTGTTTGATATAGATAGGTAGTTTATTCCAAAGTATGGGAAGTCTCTGGGACAGGAATCTATCCCTCCGGCATGTTCTGTTTATTGTGGTGACAAGGTTTAGGTCCCTAGAGCATGTAGCTCGGAGAGATTATCCAACAGCTCTGGGTTTGACATAGCTTTGTATGTTATGCAGAGATCACCTCTGAGTAGGCGATATGCGACCGAGTAAAGCTGGAGTTTTTTGAGACGGTCTGCATAGGGCATCTGTTTGAGGCCGGTAATCCTCTTTGTGAGGTATTTCTGTGGCCTTTCCAGTTGTTGTAGATGTCTTGTGAGGTACATACCAATAGGGGCGTTGTACTCTATAATGGGTCTAATGAGTGATGAGTAGAGGGGAACAATGACCTCTTTTTTTCTGGATGAGAAACCTTTTGTGATGAGGTGTGCCACGTAGAAGGATTTCCTGACTACTGTGGCACCTGTGTCTCAAGGTCTCTTATCACACTTTTGGTGTTAAGTATACTACCGCCTATGTTGTAGTTCATGGGTACAGAGTTTTTACCAAAGGAGATGACAATGCACTTTTTGGCATTGAGCTTGAGGCCATGGCTTTGATTCCCACAGTATAAATTTGGCTTTGATTCACAGTATAAATTTATATACGTTAATGAATATTACACTGTAAATAAGTTTAAAACCAAGGTACAGTTTGTTCAAAGGAATTGTCAAACAGGTGTGATGTATTTAGCTATGTGCAATTCATGTTCTGTTTTTTTATGTAGGCAAAACAGAGAAGGTTAAGAGAGAGAATGTATGAACACCATTAACAAATTTTAACACATAATAATAATAATAATAATGCACTTTATAAACATTCCACCAGCTGTGCAGACCATGTAGGGTTTTCTTTTCATATTATAGAATGGCTTATACCAAACCCCAGCGGGGGCAGTTACAGAAATTATATAGAAGAGAGGGAGGTTAAATGGCAAATTAAGTTACAGGCAAGCTTCCATCCAGGGTTAAATGAAATGATTTCTATTAAACCCATCCTTAATAAGAAGGCAGTTTTGGGATAATTTATATGTTTTACAGGAGGGGAGTTTTATTCATTCTGTTTTTTAGAATCATTTAAATATAAGAGGTTTTTAGTGTGAATATTTTTAACAATTCATAACATCATATCTGATATTGTTAATCCTCGTTCATTCCTTACGCATGGGTATCGGTTCCAACCTCGGAACTGAGCCAGCCATTTTCCAAGCTCACGTCAGCTACAAACTCTCGAGCTAAACTCTTACCCATAATCTCCCTCTCCCTGTTACCCCAGATTTTGTTTGCCGGGTTGCCATTCGGTCATGTCAAGCTGCTTCTGTTGTGCTAAGTATAGTTATTTGTTGTCAGAATAGTCATTTATATAACTTTTGCTGTCAGAAAAGTTTCTATTTCATTGTCTCTTACCTTATTGAATCTAGCAATCATATTTTCTTGAGTTTTCTTCTCTTTTCTCTACACCTTTTACCGCGAGGTATTTCTCCCCTACCATCGTTGGTAATCTTCCCTTTTTCATACCTTCGGGTATTCTTTTGTACCATTGCTGGTACCCTTTCTACTATCCCTTTTTCTATCATGGCAGATAAGAAAGGTTGTCCGGGTTTTAAAAGGTGTTCTGACTGTGGACACAAATTACCTACATCTGATGCACACTCTTTGTGCGTTTATTGTTTGGGGGCGTCCATTTATCTGTTGACTCACCCTGTACTATCTGTGAAAATTTTTCTAACAAAACCTTGTTAGAAAGGAAAAACAAGTTGTTGCTGAAGGGACTTCTTAAATCTCCATTTTCAGAGGCTATTTCTGGGTCGGAGGCCTCAACCCCTCCTAGAGCCCATACGAAAATTTTGGATGTTCCTACTAAGGCCAAGTCTTTTTGCCTTTGTCCCTGCTGGGGACTCCCACCAAACAAAATCTAAAAAGGCTAAAGTTTCCACTCCGGAGCTCACTCAGTCAGCCCCAGTGCTTTCGGTGCCTAGACTTTTGGCACCGAGGCCTTCGGCTCCATTAGTGATCTTGGCTGTGTCTTCTCCTGCAGCCTTCACTATACCGGCACCGAGGGGCTCCTCGGTTCAGACTATTACTACTACTGTATCTGCAGTGACTGCTCAGTCGGCGTAGACGTTGACCACGCCAGCTCCGACATCTTATTCAGAACCAATGCCTCAGTTGTTGGCTCCAATTTTGTCGGTTCCAGCTTCAGTACCGACAACCCCTTCGGCACCGACCCTTGTGTCAGTGCAGACCATGTCCTCAGCACAGATGACTTCCTCAGTGCAAACACCCGTAGTCCAGTCTCTCTCAGCACCGTTGTTCTCAGTGCAGACTGGTGAGGTGGGCACCGAGTTTGTCTCTTCTGTGGACAGGCCTGTTTCTCCCTCAGTCTCTGTGAGGTCCACTAGAAGCCTTTCCAAACACGATGTGTTGCGTCTTGTGGATCAAGTGCTTTTGGCCAGAGGTATCCCACCCCCCAGGACCTATCCTTCCTTGGGAGGTGATCACCCATCTCCAAAGACCCCTTCTTATTCTCCTCCTTCATTGCCTTTGAAGTCCATTGATATAGCACAGTCTTCCCCCCTCTGTGGTTCCCTTTATGAATCTCACTAAGGAACAGCAGTTGCCTTCATGACAGGAAAGTTTTGCTACATCCCAGGATGACAGTTGTGACACTCGTAATTTGCTGCTTCACAGCCATCCGGGGACTCTGAGTCGGCAGGCTGAGCCACTTAGGGGAGGGGTGACCCCTGTCCTGGACACTCACTCCTCTTCAGGTGGAACAGCCTTTCAACTGATGGAGAAGGCTTTCGCTTCTGCTGGCGATACTGGACTGTCTATCCCCCACCCTCCTCTTGTACACTGGTTTCACAAGTCGCACCTAGCGGACATCAGGTGCAAGGGCCTCAGGACATATTCTGACAGGAAACCTCTTTTCCGCTGTCTTCCCCAGCTTCTCCCTCTGAAGAAGTCCACCGGAAAAGTTTGTGTAAGAGGAAGCACATGGACTTCACAGAGGAGTCCCTCACTGAAGACACAGACTTTGATGAGGGGAAGGATCCCCTCAATCACCCTCTGAGGTATCCTTTGGTGATATCCTTGAAATCCTTAAACAGAGAGGTGACTGGCAGCCCTCTAATCCAACCTCTGAGGAGTCTGTGTTCCTGCAGGCTTTTTGCACCCGGCCCCCTACCTCTTGGATTACTCCACCTGCAGATGAACTTGTCCTGCTCATCGTGCAGCATGTGTGGAAGGCTCCTGACACCGTCGAGGCTATTCCCTGGAGGCCAGATAAGATTTTGTCCCCACCTGCTATGGATCCTCATTGGTCAAAAGGTCTTCCTGTGGATGCTCTGGTGGTGGTGGTGACGGCCGCAACAAAAAAGGATCTAGCAGAAGAAGAAAGCCAGACTGTCCATCTGCCTAACAAAGAGTCCCGGACCCTGAACAGGATAGGGACACACACCTTTGCATCAGCGACCTTTACTACCAGGTCCTTGAATTATATGGCACACTTTACCAGGCTTCAAAGGGATCTGATTTCCGAGCTCTCTGAAACCTTGGATGGTGCCTTGTCTGATGAGGTCCATGACAAAGTGGCCTCTCAGCTGGCCACCATTAAGTCAATATCTAACTCCTCTATGTGACTGATATCTCATGCATCAGAAGGAGCAGCTGGAATGGCGGGTTCAGCTGCGGTCTTGAGACGACATGCCTGGATGCGCTTGTGTAATTTCACGGAACCCTTTAAGGCTTCCTTTCTTAATGCTCCCATTGAGGCCTCTTCATTGTTTGGACCCAAAGTTAAAAGCAGAATAGCCAGATGTGAACAGGATGGTAAGACCCTTTCTGCCGTAGGTGTCCATTCTTCCCCTCAATGTGCTTTCTTCTGAAACCAAAAGAGTGGGAAGATATGGTTCAAGAAATCTCAGGGTCTTTTCCGTGACACACAGGCTGAGTTTTCCCCTAGAGGCAGAGGGGTAAACTCACAGGGAAGATGCCCCTTTCGGGGAAGAGGGGGTCCATGTAACCAGGGTTCCAGAGACTCTTTCCTTGGCTAATCCTACCAGCGCTCCTGAATAGTGGCCCAACTCCTTTCCTCTGGAGGTGGTTGGGTGTCCTTTCTCCTTGTACCCTTCCGCCTGGCTAACCATCACCACCAATTCTTGGGTACAAGGAATTATAACCAGACGTTATCCTATCCCCATTCGATACTTGTCCTGTTTCTTCAAAAAAACTTCCTGACGTTCCACCCAGTCAAAGGGAAAAAGCAGCACTAGAGATAGAAAAGCTGCTAAAAAAGAGAGTCATCCAAATAGTCCCTCCAGACAAGATAGGATACAGATTCTACTCAAGACTCTTTTTGCTGCCAAAGAAAACCGGTGACTGGAGACCAATTTTGGATCTCAGTGTATTGAACAAGTTTGTGAGAGTACAAAAATTACGGATGGTCACAATACAGTCTATCCTCCCACTTTTCGAAAAAGATGATTGGATGTGCTCGATAGATCTTCAAGATGCGTACTACCACATAAAAGTGGACAGGCCATCAAGAAGATTCCTGTGCTTCTGTGCAGGAGCCAATCACAACCAGTTCAGAGTACTGCCCTTCAGACTCTCTACAGCCCCCAGAGTGTTCACAAAGTGCATGGCAGTCATCACAGCTCACTTACAATTTCAAGGATTCCAGGTGTTTCCATATCTAGATGACTGGCTCATTTCTGCCCCCACCAGATATCTACTGGAAGAAGCCCTGGCATACTCTCTCCTCACTGTACAAAGGCGAAGCATAACCATAAACTGGCAAAAATCCAATCTCACCCCATCTCAGTCGACAGAATTTATAGGGGTTATCTTGGTTACAAAGAACTGCAGAGCTGCAGTTCCAGAGCACAGAATTTTAAGGATAAAGCAACAACTGATTCCAATCCTTTCAAGGGAGAAACCCACAGCTCACTCTGTTCTATAGCTGTTGGGTTCCATGGCAGCCTCCATCACCATTGTCCCCCTGGCCAGGTTTCAAATGAGGCTTCTACAATGTCTACTGCTCACCCAGTGGTATCCCTTTCAGCATCCTCTTTCAGCCAAAATTCGAGTAACCCACAGGTGCAAACAGGATTTAAATTGGTGGATGAGACACAATCTGTCAGATTGGTCTCGCCCCTTCTCCCCCCAGCAACCCAAGGCCACAGTGACCACAGACGCCTCCCTGATGGTGTGGGGGGGGGGCTATGTCAGGGATAGACAGTCCAAGGCACTTGGTCCGAACTGGAGGCCCATCTGCATATAAATGTTCTAGAGCTGAGGGTGGTGCTTCTGGCATTACAAGCATTCCATCCTCTGCTGCCATCTGTGACAATTGTGATTCAATCAGACAACATGGCGGTGGTGTGGTACATCAACAAGCAAAATGGAACCACATCTTACTCCCTTTGTTGAGAGGCCATGAGGATATGGGAATGGGTGATGGCTACCAACCATTTTCTTCTAGCAACGCACATTCCAATGTGATAGCAGACAGACTGAGCAGGTGCATTCTACAACCTCATGAGTGGCCCCTGAATTCCTTGATAGCGGCAGAGATCTTCCACAGCTGGGGCCGTCCTTGCTGTGACCTCTTTGCATCCCCAACCAACTACAAATGCAGCAACTACTTTGCCCTGATTCCCCCTCTGGGACAGTCACCCAGGGATGCTCTAATCCACGATTGGCCCTCAGGTTTTCTTTATGCATTCCCACCTTTTCCCCAGTTTCTGAAGAAAGCCCATCAATTGAAGAGCAAGGTGATCCTCATAGCACCATAT
This sequence comes from Protopterus annectens, assembly GCF_019279795.1. NCBI lineage: Eukaryota > Metazoa > Chordata > Ceratodontiformes > Protopteridae > Protopterus > Protopterus annectens. Next base: position 416,713,232 of record NC_056729.1, read on the forward strand.
TGGCCTCGTCAGATTTGGTTCCCCTTCCTTTGGCCTCACCTACTAGATCGACCATGGATTCTCCATCCAACCCCGGAGTTGATTTCACATCCACAGAACCTGATTCATCCCAACTTGAACATCCTGAAGCTCACAGCTTGGCTACTCCAATTCCCTTGATTGCCAGGCAGAATGATCTTTCTTTACCAGTACGCGACATTCTCATTGCATCTCATAAGTCTTCCACTAGAATTACTTATCTGAGTAAGTGGAAAAGATTTACCTGTTGGCTGAATGATAAACAAGTAGATCCCTTCTCAGCACCAGTGTCGATAATATTAGACTATCTGACTGACCTTTTCCAATCGGGTCTATCGGCCTCTACCATTAGAGTTCATTTGGCTGCAATTTCTAATTTCCATGAGGGTGTCCAAGATTCCTCTCTTATGTCTCACAAATTGTGCAAGACCTTCAATCATCTGAAGCCACCTTTTAGAGAACCTATTTAACCATGGGATCTATCATTAGTTCATCCTTGTATGACTGGGTAAAATTTTTCCCTCTTTTCTCAAGTTTCTTAAGTGGTTTCTGACCTTCCTGACTGAGGGGGAAGACTTCTACCCCTTTCCCTGTTGGGTTCTGTCTCTCAAGTTGTCTGCCACTCTTTTAAATGCAGTTGATGCTCCCTCCAGGGCTGCTGCATTTGGTTTTGTTACAAGGCGTTACTCTTGGCTTCATTTTCAGGCTATGCCTAATGACATTAAGGACGAACTATTAGATGCTCCTTTGAATAATGAGCTGCTGAACTTTTCAAATCTCCAGGATAAGGGTTAAACCTTGCTTCTCTCATTCCTAGGTTTCAGAGAAACTACCCCTTCAAATCTGCTTTTGTTCACAGGGAGTTTTGTCCTTCATCCAAAGGAAGAAAAGAGTTCTAGACATGTGCCTCCTGCTAGGTTTACTCAAATCCCTACTTTCCAGAAACCTACTTTACAGAGTAAGCCAGGTTCCATTTGACAGTTTGTTTTCCTTATTCCTCCTCCTTTCCCTGTCTCTTCCAAATTGGTTAAAGATCACAACAGATTCTTGGATTCTGTCCACTATCCACTAGGGATATTTCATGGTTTGGAAATCCCCTCCTCCCTTTTTGGGCACCCCTCAACCTCCTCAGGAACAACTTCCATTTTTCTTTTCTTAGAGGTGCACCGTTCACTCTTGATCCAGGGCACCATTCAAGCTGTGCCCCCTGCCCAGCTAGGGAGGGTTTTTATTCCAGAATGTTTTTGGTTCCCAGGAAGGAGGGTACTTGGAGAAAAATTCTGGACATTTTCCAACTCAACACCTTTCTCAAGATTTTTTCCATTCAGATATTGTCTATTCAGGCATTTTTTTCTTGTTTTTCTACCACAGGCCTTTCTGGTCTATCTCTGTCTCAAGGACACCTACCTTCATAGACCCATCCATCCCCATACTTGCAGCTCACAGCTGGTTATTTAATTTTTTATTTGCATTTTTTGAGAGAGTTTTCCCTGCTCTGGTAGCCCCCGCTTATCTTAGTGATATTGCCATCTACAGCTTGTCCTGAGCGGAAAATGTGCAGCATGTCATGGAAATGTTGAGCAGATTGCAATGGGCAGTGCTGACTATCAAGACTAACTAGTGTCAGTTGGGTATGCCAGAGGTATCTTATCTGGTTTACAGAGTGGGTGGTGAAAATATTAGATTAGAACCTAGCAATGTTGAGGCTGTATAGTCATGACCCACCCCTACTACAAAAAAGTTGGTGCAGGCATGCCTAGGGACAGCTAGGTACTATAGGAAATTATTTGCCCCATAATACAATAACTATTCCTAGTAACCGAAAAACTTAAGGAAGTCCCACAGAAAGCACAGCAGGGCTGAACTATGTATGAATAAAACACAAAAATTATTGTGGAAAACTTTTAGTGCTTTCATCCCTAGAATTTGGGACTTCCTTAGAATGTTCTAACATTAAGAAAACCACATTTAAGTAAATCATTTAAGAAACCACGTGACTTAGAACTACAAATGGAAATGCATGAAAATCCATTAATTGAACATTAAAGAAACACTTGAACAAAATGTTACACCAAGCTGTGAATCATAATATTGCTTCTTAAATAGAGAATGCATCACTAAAAATAGTATTGAATACATGGGCAGAATATGCAATATATTAAGTTAATAGTCTAAGGTTACAGCTTGGAAGCAAGCATCTCTAATACATTACTAATTGAAACTATTTCATTTAAAACTAGGGCATGTTGGGTTCTAATCTTAATTGCCACAACTCCCAGTATTCAAGCCTTTGCTCCTAAGCACCTCCTCTTACATTTGGTAAAACCTGTTTTAATACATAAAACTAAAATGAATTGTCAGGCAAGTGAGCCTTGTGTGTTTATAGAGAGTGTTCTTATCATTAAAAGTTTTTAAATCATAAAAATGTTCCTATATGCATTTTTAAAGCCCTTTCAGTTTTTCCAATGTAGAAATAATGGTAGAAAGCTTATTTATACAATTCAAAGTAGAATTACAGTCACAAGTCTGACAATTTGAAACTGAAATGACAACATTTCAGTTTTAAGGTTTGACCTACATATATGAATTTGCACTGTGAACAAGATCAACATTTTAGCATCCTCTTACATGTCCTGTTGGGGCCATTAAATGTCACAGCCAATTCCAGCTTCTCTTTTCAATTGTAATGCCTCTTGTGTACAGAGTGGGGGCCAATGTCCAGTGTATTGTGAACTGCATCTTCATATGCGATGACTTTCCAGTTGTTGACCAATACTTTTCTGATAGCATTACAACCAGTACCATATTTAATAAGCATAGTCTGTTCATAATTAATTGGTACAACATTTTTAGTCTCAATTTTCTCCAGTCCTTTTCCCAGAAGGGGATACAATTTAACTGATCATTTTTGGCATACTTCATCCTTAATTTCATAGAGCATGTTGAGTGGATGAACTCTATCAGTAAACATGTTTATGAGTGTATCTACTTCTAACAAAAAATGATTATATGACGCAATTCTGGAAATACATACCATTTGCCCCTTTACAAGACTTTTTTTCTGTAAGTAGGGTTGATTACTGGTATAGTGCAAAAAAGTATTTGAATGAGTAGGTTTCCTACATTAAAGAGGTAAAAATTTGCTTGCCCACTTCATTGTGTAAAGTAATATATAAATAATTGATATCAGAACTGTCCAATATCACTGTGGTAATACCATAGTAATGCATATAGACTATCTGATATGGGCAATGGACAAGGGCCTCCCCCCACAGCCATTCAGGTGTCCCCATTACTTGTCCCCCCCCCAGTTACTTTGAACACTGCTCAAAACTGTCATTGTGCATAGTATTTCCTTCTTTTCTTTTGAAACGAAGGCAGAGATATGGATTTCATTTATAACTTTTAATGTAAATGTCCTTTGTTGACCAAGTGAGTCCCACTAGACTAATCTTTCAGGGAGAGCCTTGGTGGCACTTATACTATTAGGGGAAATTTGACCAGGGCAGTGGGAACTTCCCCTACTCTTTTTAATAGTGTGGGTGGAAGTGAAAGATCTCACAGCACTTACCATTAATGCAGACAGATGGGGCATCGGTTTAATATCTCATCCAAAGGACAACACACTCAGGAGTGCAGCCCCCTACTAAAAGTACACTGCAGTATCAGCAATCCATCTACATGGTGTGGGAGTAGAACCCACAGCATTCTGCACCAAATGCAAGAATGCTATATGTTCTAACATCGCTGCTTTGAAATTCTTTAACACAAACACTGATGGAAATTTGCCAAACAAAACAGTTGCACTCAAAAAGTCTGCTATCTCTAGAATATTTTTTTCTTGGAGGATCAAAGACCATTTTTAATGCAGAATAGGCTAAAGAAGAAATAAAGTTTATCCAACAAAGAGTGAGCCAGCAATCAAAAGATGGCTCTTCTTGTCATTCTCCTGACAACAAAGGTCATAGAAAGACTTTGCGTAAAAACATTTTCCATTGTTCAAAAGTTAATGCTTGAGAGCGAGAGAAAGCACAGAGGCAGACTAGAGGAGTCAGATGTGCCTTGGACTTGAGCCAGAGACTGCTTCTGAGAGATGGAGATTATCAGAAACACTGAAATTTCTGAATACATTGGAGAATATAATGCATCAACCCCAAATTAATATAGTAGTAGATGTGAAATGTGGCTTTACAAGAAAAAATTTGTTAGAGAAGATTGGAATTGTGTTGACCTTGTTAAACTTGTGTGAGAACTGAAGTGCTGTGAAGCATATACTGTACTTTGTCAGTAATGTTTAAAAGGACACGGAATAGAATGAAGAAGCAACTAAATATCTATATAAAATATCCATGGTGTAAATTGTATGTGATATAGTAGATCAATTTTGTATAGTGTGCTTTGATTGGGGGTGGGGGTGGGGCATCTTACCAGTGACTGCTTTATATGTTAAAGATATTAAAGCAAGTACTTTTTCTTAGTTGTAAGATATACAGGCATTACACTGTAGCAATATAATAAAGCCTGGACAGAAGCAAGTTAAAATTGCTATGATGTGATTTTGGGATGCTGGGTGGGGTGTAAACGTGTATTGATCATATATGTAAAATTAAGACATTTTCCCTTGTGCTTACAGTAGTGGATATCTAGAGTAATGTCCTTGATTTATGTTATAGACATTTGTTTTAAAGAAAATAAGCTTGGAAAAATGAGGTCTGATTATGAAAGGCATGCAAATGGTAAATTTCTTGCATCTGCAAACCTTTTAGCGTTTTCCAGTACCAGACTCTCTGAGTTGGAAACAATTCTGTAGGTGCTGGCAGTTGGCCGGGACAAGTCTATACCTTGTGTTCTGAGGGAATTTACAAAGATTTCAAGCATCTGGAAAGTTGTTAGTTGCCTCCCTCCCAAATTGCTGATTGGTTTTACTTGGAGACAAGCTGCTGCATTTGCAAGCAACTAATCTTGAGAGTTTGGAGCACCCTGTACTGAGAGAAAATCTAACATTTAAAGGTAATGCAGCAAGCACTTCAGTAAAAAAAAAAATAGTTTGAAACTAGGAGATGAATAAGTAGTAGAAGCTTCCCCACCAATATTAATTTAAAGGTAGGCAGTGCACTTTTTCTTATGGCTAAATGTTAATGTTTACTGAAATCATGCAAGCTTTTTTTTCCACATCTGAAAAGGGAAGATAGATGCAAAAAGACCAGATAGTAATCGGTGTAAGTGGGAACACAGCCTCACAGCCTTGTAACATGTGCTTTATCATGAATAATACTAATTCTGAATTAGGGTAATACCTGTGGATGCAGCTGTCAATTTGGTGTAGTTGCTCCTAATGTTTGCTCCAAGTTGAGGGGGGGGGATTTCTGAAAATGTAGTGTTTTTGTTTGAGTGTTTTCACTGAAACATAACATCTAAAATGTGATAGGCTCAAACTGAGATGAGAAGAAGCAACTTGATAAAAGATTAGCCTGCCAAACATGAGCCAAAAGTTGGAAGTGCACAGTCAAAAGAAATGTCATATAAAACAGGTGGGAGTAATAATTCCCATAATAGCTGCTATGTTCATATCATGTAATGTAAATGTTCTTACAGATATAAATAAAAAGCCAAGAGTACTGAATTACATTAAGAAATGTAGGGTGTAAATAGCAATGCTGCAGGAGACGCATTTGAATGGGAATGAGCATGTGAATTTGACAAAAGATTTCAAGATGGATGTTTTGGAGAATATCAAGAACAAAGGAAATGGGGTGCAATAATAGTGACTTCCGTAGGGGCTACACTAGTAACAGAAGAGGAAAAAGAGACCATCATGGTAGTTTTGTAGTACTAAGATGCTTTTGGCAAGGGAGGACAATTACACTAGCATGTATTTATATTCCACCAAAAACTGGTATTATGGAGTGTATGAATATTTTGGATGAAATAAACATCTTAGAGTTGGGAATATTATTTTTGGATAGAGACTTTAACCAGATTCACAGAAATGAGGTTGTATGAGGGAGAGCTAAAAGGGAAATATAAAAAAAAAGGTAGATTTCTGAAGAAATGTGAGACCATTTAGTATGGAAGAAGTAAATTCAGTAGTAGGAACTTGGAGAAAATGTATCTATTATTCCTCAATGTACAACTGGGCTAGACTGTATATATAAATTATATTTTACAGGAGCATGTATATTTAATTGAAAGCTTTGGCACATATCCAATAGCTATATCAGATCATTCACAGAAACTAAGATAAAGATGCAGGCTGATGAAGTAAAAATGAGACACTGACCCTTTCCTACTTGCCTGTTAAAAAAGGTAGTAGTCTAATGAATGGGTAGTGGAAATTATTTGAGAGTTACTAAGGAAAATATATCTTTGGAAGGGATAGATAGTGAGTGGGATAAAGCGAAAATGGACTTTATGAAATGATAGAAATAAAAGAAAAAGTATTGGAAAATATCAATTATCTAGAGGGGCTAGCACAGATTAAAGTACTGCAGAATAAGGTGAATCTCAGAATAATAAGAGGAGAAACTGCAGAATGTTAAAGGAAACATGGGAGTTTTTGGATAATATGCATGATTTTAGAAGGGTTGCTGTTAAGCAACTTTTTTTTTTGATAATTCCACAGCACAATAACTTTTAACACACCAACTTAGGTAAAAGAAAATAGGAAAAGTTGATCTGATGTCAGTCTTCATTCTGCCCTCAACAAGTGGGTTCAGAGCCAATCTATCAGATATGACTCAGCCGACGCTAGCTTTTCCCTTACCCTCAATGCACCTACCAAATTACTTCAGATCTCATTTGCCTCTTCCTGCTGTCAGACGTGGTCTACCAATCTCTCTCAAGCTGTGTTAGATAAGTAAAATTTCTGTTTTTTTTCCCCATTAGTTTCTGTTTTTTGTGGTTAATACCTTTACTGTTCTTCATCCACTTCTATTTGCACTCCCTTGCCCTTATGACTTCGTCATAATCTCTCTATCTAATACTATTGCTGGTATTCCCTTGCTTCTTCTTTTAACTAGTATTGTTAGTATGTTATAGTTATAAGTTTCCATATTTACTGCTGCTCCTGTTGTCCCTTTCCCTTTTTTGTATTTGGTACACTTGGATACTGTCGTTAGTATCTCCCCCTCCTTACGACCTTGTCGTAGTTTCTCTATACCATTGTTGGTATCCCCTCCCCCCCTTTTTTCTTCTAGCCTGTCAAAAAAAAGTTGCTTATTGTATTTTGATTGCCTTTGCTTTAAAGTACCTGTCTATTTTCTTTAATTAGATACTGCATGATGGCTGACAAACCTGCAGGTTTTAAAATGTACTCTAAATATGGGCATACATTGATGCTTTCAGATGCACTCATTCTTTGTGTGCACTGCTTGATTCCTTTGCATTTACAAGAGGATTGCTCTATTTGCCATGGATTTAATCTGCAAGGTCTTACTAAACAAAAAACAAGTTGGTATTGAAAGGCCTCATTCCTTTCACTTTTGGAGAAGCCATATCCCAGTTTCCAAAGTCAAAGCCTTCTACTTCATCTAAATCTTCATCAGACTCTTCTCGGAAGAAAAGTGCAAAAAAACAACTCTCAACCCTAGATCAGAAAAAACTAAGAGTTCAGAATCCGACTACTCCCTCAGATCCTACAAAGTCCAAACCAAGCATTACAGATCCGACATTGGCTAAGTCTGACCAGAAGACTAAACCATCAGATTCTGCTTTACCAGATCATCAGAACTTTCAGAGACTCTGTATTGTTCTTGGACCAGATAATCCCCATCAGTGGACCCAGTTCCTGAGAAACTCCCATCACCCTTTTTACGTCAACCAGCATCCCCCTCCATTTACTCTGTTTGCTCCTCTAGAAGCCTCCCAGAAAAATATGTGGAGAGAGTGGTGAGGAAGATCCTCTTGGCACAGGGGCAGATTGGTTTCCCCTCAGGTTACCCGACCTTCCACTCATACTCCCCCTGCAAGTTCCTCCTCCAATACCTTCCATTGCTTTAGAGCCACAGGATCCCAGCTGTCCAGCTCCATCAGTCTCTGATCTGAGGAACTCCTTATCCTCAGATCCAACATTGTCTCTGAGGCCTCCAATCCATTCAGATCTGGAGAGGTTTCAGAGCCAAAGCCTGCCTGCCAAGTCTGAATTGCAGTATTTGATTCCATAGTTTTCAGAGCTGTCTCTGTTCCTTGGTGCCTTGGCATTGGACAATTTGGCTCCAGCTTCTTCCTCAGGGGTGGTGCTGATGGAGCAGAGAGAGGGGATGATTCAGAAACCTGCTTTCTCAGATCCGAGCCTTTCTCTTGCTCTTTTGAGCTCTGCCTTTGAGGCTGCAAAGAGAGTATTCTCTGCCACAGCAGACCTGATGAAGCCTTCCCCCTTGGATCCTAGATATTCCACCATGATGTCTCAGTGCCTTTCTCTATGGGGACATCCTATACCAAAGCCTGAGGTTCCCTCCCAGGGAATTTTTATTTCTTCCGAGACTTCCCCAGAGCATCCCAGTGAGGAAGTCCCCAGGAAGATGATGTGCAAGAGGAAGCACTCAGACTCTCCACAGGAGTTCATAACAGAAGACATGAATTTTGATGAGGGTGAAGGGTCCCTCCAGTCACCTCCTGAAGATATCCCCCTTGGAGACATCCTAGAAATCCTTAAGCAGAGAGGTGGCTGGACTCCCCCTAACCCTACACCAGAGAAATCTGTTCTCCTAGAGGGTTTTGGTGCAGGACCATCTACCTCCTGGGTGACTCTGCCTGCTGACAATCTCATTGACATGATCTCTAGGCAGGCATGGAAGGAACCGGATTCCATAGAACCCATACCTTGGAGACCAGACAGGATAATGGCACCACCTGCAGACCAGTTTTGGGGAAAAGGGTTTGCATTTAATGGCATGGTTGTTGCGGCAGCCACAAAGAAGGAACTAGCTGATGAGAGTTCCACTGTCCCGCCCCCCAAACAGGGAGTTGTGGGTGATGGATGAACTGGGTAAGCATATATTTGCTTCAACGACCTTTGCCTTGTGGTTGCTGAACTATTTTGCACACTTTATCAGACTTAAGAGAGATTTGATCAAGGAGTTCTCAAATACTCTCTCAGGCGTTGTTTCTGTAGAGGTTCAAGGTTTGGTAACTTCTCAGGTGGCAACCCTACGGTCAATATCCAATAGTTCTATGAGGTCAGTTTCCAACATAGTAGAATGGACCTCAAGATCTGTGGGCTCAGGCATTTCCATGAGGAGCCATGCCTGGATGTGCATGTGCTATTTTGTGGAGCCATTTAAGTCCAATTTCATCAATGCCTCCTTTGATGGAACTATTCTTTTTGGCCATAAGGTGAAGGAAATTCTGTCCAGGTGTAAGAAGGCTGGAAAGACCTTGTCTGCCATGGACATATGTCTTTTGACTCCCCAAAGATCTTACCCCAGGAATCAGCAGAATGGTCAGAAAATGTGGTTCAAAAAGTCACAAGGTCCTTTCCATGATGCATGTGGAAGAAGTTCCCTCAGGGGCAGGGGGAACTCCAGTGGATGCCATTGCCTCATGGTAGAAGTGGCCCACAAAACCAGGGTTCACAAGAATCTTTTTTGATAAACCTTGCCAAAAATCCTGAATGGAGGCTCATCTGTCTACCTCTGGAGACAGTCAGGGGACAGTTATCCCTGCACCAGAGACTGGTTAGACTTAAAAGATACTTGGGTGCAGAGGATTATATCCAGAGGTTATATAATACCATTTTCCTTATCACCACCAATTCCCCAGAAAAATCCCCCATGTTCCATCCAGTCAGAGGGATCAAGCAGCAATTCAGATTCAAAAGCTGCCAGGAAAAAAAAAAAGTCATCCAAGAGGTCCCACCACACCAGATAGGATCCAGAACTTACTCCAATTTCTTTTTACTGCCAAACAAAACAGGGGACCAGAGACCAAATTTGGATTTCACAAATCTGTTCACTGAACCAAATTCTGGATGGTCACAGTTCAGTCCATTCTCCCTTTTTTGGCAAGGATGACTGCATGTGCTCAATAGATCTTCAGGAAATCTACTATCACATAAAAATGAACAGGCAATCAAGAAAGTACCTACACTTCTGCCTGAGAGCCAGGCACTAACCAATTCAGAGTACTGCCCTTTGGATTCACCACAGCCCCAGGGTGTTCACAAAATGCATGGCAGTAGTAGCAGCTTACCTCAGACTGCAGGGATTCTGGATATTTCCCTCCCTGGATGACTGGCTGATCACCACTCTGACCAGGCATCAACTCATACATGCAAGAGATCAGGTTCTCCACACCTGTACTCTCCTAGGAATAATCATAAACTACAACAAATCCCAACTTCAACCAACTCAGACACTGGAATTTATTGGAGCACTGCTCAACACAAAGGCTGCCATTGCTTCCCTTCCATTACACTAAGTTCAAGCAATAAGGTCACAGGTCAAGAAGATTGTAGTGAACACCTCAATCTCAGCCTGCACAGTTCTCTGAACTCTAGGCCTCATGCAGGCAGCGATAACATTAGTTCCATTGGCCAGGTTTTACATGCGGATCCTTCAATCAATCCTAGCTACTCAGTGGTCAGTCTTCCATCAGTCAGTGTCATACCAGATAAGAATTACTAACACTTGCAAAAGAGATCTGTATTGCTGAATCTGATATGATCAACTGCTCCATGGCCATGCCCTCATCCTCCAACAGCCCAAGGCCATAGTGACCACAGATGCTTCGCAGATAAGGTGGTTGGTCATTATCTGGGGAAGACAGTCCAGGCTACTTGGTCCCCTGAAAAGGCCAATTTACATATAAAAGTTCTACAGATGAAAGCAGTGCTCTTGGCTATGCAAGAATTTCAAGATAATCCCTCTGGGACAATTGCAATTCAAACAAAAAATATGTCAGTCATCTGGTACATCAACAAACAAGGAGGAGTCCAATCTTACCCATTGTGTTGAGAAGTTCTCACGGTCTGGTGGTGGGCAATCTCTTCCGACCACTTTCTTTTAGTGATGCACATTCTGGGGGAGATCCAGTGTGATTGTGGACAAAGTGAGCAGAAGCTTTCTTCACACGAGTGGTCCTCAATGAGAAAGTGACGGACAAGATTTTCCATCAGTGGGGCCTGCCATGCTGCGATCTTTTTGCCTCTCCCTTAAACAACAAGTGCAGTGACTACTTTGCACTGATTCTGCCAAAAGAGGCAGTCACTGAGGGCTGCTCTACTTCATGATTGGCCCCTGGACTCCTTTAAGCCTTCCCAGCAACCACATTGATCCCCAAATTTCTGCAGAAAGCTACCAGATCAGAGAGTACAGTAATCCTCATTGCCCTCAACAAATTTGGTTTCCCTTTCTCTGGCCTCACTTGGTTCAATCACTGTGGAACCATCTTTGGACCTCCTGTCTCACCCAACAGGCATGTCACACTCGGTTATACCAAACTTCAAGTTGACTACTTCACTTCTCCAGTTCCTGTAGTAGCCATCACCTCTCTGATGTTTAATTTTATCTTCCCATAAACTCTTGACAAGAAAAACATATTCCAATAAATAGAAAATATTTGTCATTTGGGCTCAGCAACACAATCGTGACCCCATTTTAGCTCTTATCAATCACATTTTAGCTTTCCTTGCATACCTATTTCAAAACGGTGCTATTTCATCAACCTTTAAAGTACAACTAGCAGCAATTTCAAATTACTGTACAGGTTTTAATGGCACATCCATAGCTTCTCAAAAATAGAGCAAGACCTTAAAAGGGGCACTTCTTGACCCTGCACCTCCATGGGACTTAAATTTGATGCTTCAGTCTTTCACACAATCTCGCTCTTAACCAGTAGCTACATGTACTCTTAAATATCCTACATGGAAGATATTTTTCTTGGTTGCCATTACTTCTGCAAGAAAAATTTCTGAGATCCAAGCATTATCTTCTAAACCTCCATACTTATTTTTCCACAAAGATAGAGTGACCTTGCATACCAACCCATCCTTTTTTGCAAAGGTGGTGTCAGAATCCTGCATCAATAGGGCTATCAATCTACCAGTGGTTTTTCCCAAATTTACCAACAAAGGAGAATATTTATTGCATTTACTGTCTGTTCATAGACAATTGTGATTCTATTTGCATAGAACAGAAAAAAAAAATCAGGAAAGCTGACCAACTGTTTACTTCCTTCTCTGAATCAACATTGGTAAAAACTTTTTCCAAAGTTACCTTATCAAAGTGGTTGACAAAGTGCATTTCTTTTAACTATGTTAAATTGGGCATTTCTCTTACATATTCCTGCATCCATTGAAAGCACACTCCAATAGCTCCATAGGTATTTCCATGGTTTTTCAATCAGGAATGTCCATGCATGATATTTGTGCAGCAGCAACTTCGGCTACTCCCCATACCTTTGTCACTCATTATAAATTGGATCTGGTCTCCAGAGGTAGGGCATCATTTGGTTCTATGGTGCTCAGGAATATCCTTCCTTGAGTCCACCTTGGACACAGGTAGCTAGGGACACTGCCCCACTTGTTGAGGATAGAATGAAGATTGACAACATCAAATAAAGAAGTATGTACTTACCGTAACATTGCATCTGTATTGTTGATCTTCATTTTTTCTCAACTCCCCTCCCACCCACTCCCCTCCTTATATACATATTTGTTTATATATATATATATATATAAACTTCTGGATATGGCTTTTCCATAATACTTTTAATCTTCCTATGTTAATGTAGCAGCAAACAAAATCTGAGGTAATTTTGTAGGTGCATTGTGAGTAAGGGAGAAGCTTGAGAGATTTGTGGGCTGCGAGCTTTAGCATCAGCTGAGTCAGATCCAAACCCACTTGTTGAAGAAGAATGAAGTTTGACAACACAGATAGAACATTATGGAACATAACTTCTTTTTGCCAAATGTAAGGAGCGTATGTCAAGAAAAATAACCAAAGATCCTGAGATGGTATTAAATTTATTTTGAAAATGTTATGAAAAATTTGCATAAATCAGAGAAATGTAGAAATCAAGAAAGAGCAAAAATAGAAATATTTATGGAAGATTTTTATGCCAAGGGTAGAGAGAGATGAGGCTCAACTAATGGATAAGATAGGAGAAGATGAGATAAAAATGGTGATGTGTAATCAGTCTGCATAAAAGTCTCCAGGAACAGATGGTATTCCTGTGGTAGTTTGCAAATTAGGAGGGAAGAAAGTAATAAAGATCTGGAAGACTTTGTTTAAAAGTGTTTTAAAAGGAGGGGAAGCACCGACATCTTGGAAGAAGACTATGTTGGCTGTATTACACAAAGACCGTGAAGGCCCACCAGACCCAACTTCATATAGACCCATTTCAATTTTGAACTATGATTATAAAGTATTTAAATCTATATTGATTAATAGAATGACAGAAGTATGGTCAAAAACATATAGATACAGATCAGTGTGGTTTTGTGGTGGGGAGGCAAACATTTGACAACATTACTAGAATAATGATGATTGAGAGGGAAGCAGAATGTAAGAAAGTACTGCTGTTGTTGGTGGGTCTTGATGCAGAAAAAACATTCAACAGAGTAAGCTGTGGTTTTATGAACAGGGTAATGGAAGCAAATTCCCTGATACAATGATATAGTTAATTAGAGGTTATGAAGGATCAGAGGCAGGACCCACACTGTAAAAGTTGCTGCCTCCAAATCTGACCTCAAAGCAGTGACAAGTGGAGTGCCACAGGGTTCCTTCCTGGGACCTCTCCTGTTTGATATCTACTTCTCTGAAGTACAGGCTAACACAGAAGGCCTCTGGCTAATGAAGTTCACAGATGACTGCAAACTAGGAGCCATAGTCAAGACCCCAAATGATGTGGACATCCTACAGAAGGGCCTCACTGAGACAGATGCCTGGTGTCAGAGCCATGGCCTGAAGCTCAATGCCAAAAAGTGAAGTGTCATCCCCTTTGGTAAAAACTCTGTACCCATGAACTACCACATAGGCAGCAATCTACTTAACACTGAATGCGTGATAAGAGACCTTGGGACCCAGGTGGACAGTACTCTCCTTTGATAGTCACATCGCCACAGTAGTCAGGAAGTCCTTCTACGTGGCATACCTCATCATAAAAGGGTTCTCATCCAGGAAAAAAAGGTCATTGTTCCCCTCTACTCATCACTCATTAAACCCATTATAGAGTACAATGCCCCTTTTGGAATGTACCTTACAAGACATCTTCAGCAGCTGGAAAGGCCACAGAAGTACCTCACAAAGAGGATTACTGGCCTCAAACAAATGCCCTACACTGACCGCCTCAAAAAACTCCAGCTTTACTCCATAGTATATTGCCTACTCTGAGGTGATCTCTGCCTAATGTATAAAGCTATTTCAAACCCAGATCTGTTGCACATGCTACACCTAAAGAAATCCCAATCCCTCTGAGCTACATGTTCTAGGGACCTAAACCTTGTCACCACAATAAACAGGACATGCTGGAGGGATAGATTCCTGTCCCAGAGACTTCCTATACTCTGGAACAAGCTACACATCTATGTCAAGCAAAGTTCTTCATTTGCACTCTTCAAGAAAAATCTTGATGAGTGGATGGGAAATAGGAAATACACCCCGGGGATCACTTCTGTCTCTCTGCTAGACAGTGGCATGGGAAAATAACTTTCTTGGGTGGTGTAAGCTATGGAACCTTCCTGGCTAGGCGTGGCTTATGTAGGCCCTTGTGCCGATAGCCTAGTACCTACCTATGAATTAAAGTTGATGCTTTCCTCTCCAATAAGGTGTATTTGAACAGAGGAAAAAGGTAGGGGGATCATCTTTCCTATTTGTTGTTTGCTTTTTGTTTAAAGCCCTTGGCAAAGAAAATAAAGGATTTAGAAGTTCAAGGATTTAATTGTTAATCAAGAATAGTTTGCTTTATTTGGAGATGATATTTTGTACTTGATAAATGCAAAAAAGGACATCTCAGTATTATGGAACATTTTAAGACTGTTTTGAATTTTTCAGTATATAAAATTAATGAAAATAAAACCAAGTCCATAGTCATAAATTGTGTGTCTATGCACAAATTGGTTCAGCAATTCCCATATTTATGGGGACACAATAAGATGAAGTATTTGGGGGTATGGATTAAAAAGGCTTTTGCTATGGCAGCTTAGGATATGTGGGTAGAGACTAAATAAAAGATAATACAACATGTCTTCCATACCAACTATTTTCTTAAATTCCTTCAGAAATCTACCCTGTTTTGTTACATTTTCCCTGATACAGCTTCACTATTACAAATCAAGTTTCAGTCCCCACTTATAAGTAATATTCCCTGCTGAACACTGATTATTTCTCCACAAATTTTCTCAAGCTCCATAATTGCAGTTTTTGGTTGAATATAAATACATGCTAGCTTAATCTTCATCTATTGCCAATATCTCATTGCTACCCCAAAGCTACCCTTATTTTTTCCACTTCTAATAAAGCCCCTGTATCAATCAATATTATTACTCCCCTTTTCATTTGTCCCTGAGCTGAATATCCATCCTGAAGTCCTTTCTTTGTCAAATGCACATGCTGATTTCTTTCCAAAATTGTCTCCTACAGCATTGATATTTGCACTCTGCATTTGTTAATATAATTCAATACTCTCTCCTTTTTGCTTTCCCTGTAAGTTCATTTATATTCCAAGATAATATGGATAAGCACAGCCATTATGATAAAAACTTACTGTTGACACCTAATGTGCAAGACAGTTTTTTTAATGTGTATTTCCGTTTGTCTTACATGCACACACACATTAATGTTTGGCAAACTGATTCTTTATACAGCTGTTTATTATCATTTCCATTTGAACCTATGTCACATTTTCAAGCATTTTTGTTTTAATGAAAGCTATCAAACAAAAAACTAAATACATATTCAGAACAACCCACCCCTTAGTAACTTAGAACAAGCACACACAATTGCACATTTTTGAAACTGAAGTTTAACCCTCCAGATAGGAACAGTTGCCCCAAATTGACAGCTGCACACACAGGCATTACCCAAATTAAAGTTAAGGTTACTCATGCTAAAGCATATGTTACAGTGTCTAGTTCATAGGTTGGTACTAGGCTATTGGCCCTAGGGCCTATACAAGCCTAGCCATAACAATTTCTTCCCACAGTATTTACTTCCCTGGACCCTTGAATAGCAGGGTGACTGACGTGATCCCCGGGATGAATTTCCTATCTCCCATCCAATAATCAAGGTTCCTTTTGAAGAGGGCCAAAGAGGTGCTCTGCTTGACATGTATGGGCAGTCTATTCCAGAGTCTGGGGAGTCTCTGGGTCAGGAACCTATCCCTCCAGCATATTTTGTTCATTGTGATGACAAGGTTTAGTTCCCTGGAGCATGTGTCTCTGAGGGATTGGGATTTCTTTAAGTGTAGCATGTCCAACAGCTCTGGGTTTGACATGTATGTTAAGCAGAGATCACCTCTGAGTAGATGGAGTTTTTTTTAGACGGTCAGCATAGGGCATCTGCTTTAGACCTGTGATTCTTTTAGTGAGGTATTTCTGTGGCCTTTCCAGTTGCAGATGTCTTGAGAGGTACATACCAAATGGGGTGTTGTATTCTATAATAGGTCTAATGAGGGATGAGTAAAGTGGGACAATGACCTCCTTTTTCTAGATGAAAAGCCCTTAGTGATGAGGTGTGCCACATAGGATTTCCAGACTATTGTGGTTATCAAGGTGAGACCACTCTCCAGCTGTGTCCCTAAGTCTCTTATCACACTTTTGGTGTTATTGTACTGCCACCTATGTGGTAATTCACAGGTACATGTTTTTTCCCAAAGGGGATAACTATACATTTCTTGGCATTGAGCTTGAGCCCATGGCTCTGACACCAAGCATCTGTTTCTGTAAGGCCCTTTTGTAGAATATCCACATCATTTGGGGATTCAATAATGGCTCCCAGTTTGCAGTCATCTGCGAACTTTGTTAACTAGAGTCCCTTAGTGTTGGCCTGTACTTCAGAGAAGTAGATGCCAAACAAGAGCGGTCCCAGGACTGAACCCTGAGGTACTCCACTTGTCACTTGTCTGGAGCTGGATTTGGAGTCGGCTACTTTTACAGTCTGGGTTCTGTCAGTAAGCCAGTTGGCAACCCATCGAGTAATGTAGGGATTAATGCCCAGCTTAGTAAGTTTATCTATGATTCCAGAGTCGGGGATGGTGTGGAAGGCCTTGGCGAGGTCCAGCTAGGCTGTGTGGACCACCTTACCCTTGTCCATGGTTCTGGAGACTGATCCAAAGAAGTCAATCAGGTTCAGTAGACAAGATCAGCCCTTCACAAACTGCATGGGGTCCAGTGTTTGAAGGTTGCCAATGTCTTTGTTTATATGTTCCATGATAATACGTTCCATGGCCTTGCAGATCAGGGTTGTCAGACTGGGGCGGTAGTCCCTCCCTTGTGGAGTGGGATAACTGTAGCTGTGCACCACTCAGTGGGCACGAAGCCTGAGGTGAGGCTATGATTAAACATGACAGGTGAGTGCCAGTTCACTTTGTAGTTCATGTAGTACACAGCTTGAGATGTCATCTGGTCCCATGGATGCTGTATTCTTAGCTTTGGAGAGTGCATTTTTTTACCTGTGTGGCCATTATTACCGGAATTTGGCAATCTTTTGGTATTGAGATGGGCCTTTTAGGGGGTGTGAGGGGAGTGAAGTTTGCACTGAATCAATCTGCCAGGATATTGGCAATATCCTTGGGATCAGTATATTTAATGCCATTCTGTTGTAGCTAAGAGCATATCTGAGCATTGCCATGTAGATTCTTGACATAGTTATAGAATGCCTCGTGGTTGTCTTTGGAAATTTTATTTTCATAACTAGCTTTGGAGGATTTTATGAGGGATCGCAGCTTCTTACTGAGGCTGGTAAGGGAGTTTTTTTGCATCCTGGGATTTTCCTATTTTCTGCAACAGTTTCTTCCTTTTGTTGTAAAGTGTGTTTATAGCAAGGGACCACCAGATTAGCTTCCTTTTTTTGGAGGAGACCATCTTGGTTCTATTGGGGATGGTGCGATTCATGCACGAGTGAATGTGCTCGTACAGTGCCTTAGTCTAGGATTCCCATCTGCATGGGTGTCATGAAGTTTGCCACTTCTGACTTGAGTAGCATGAAGTTGGCTTTGGAGATGTTTTTTTACGGAGGTTTCCTTACTGGGGGTGGAGGTGGGATGTAGATGTCAAGGGTGATTAGCTTATGGTCAGACCAGACCAATGAGGGGGTGTCCATAGGTGTGGATCATCAATTTCCCATGTTGGTAATGACCAGGTCTAGGATATTGGAGCCCCTGGTGGGACTAAGGATTAGTTGATCCAGGGCATTGGAATTTATGAATTCCAAGAACTGTTGGGCAAAGGTGTTGGTACACGAGTAGTTTTCCCATTTAATGGCAGGGTAGTTGAAATCACCCAGTATTAGGGTGTTTGGTTGTATCTTAATATTTTCCAGTATGTTTAGAAAGGTGTAGTGAGAATCGTGGGGCATGATGGGGGATCTGTAGCAAGCTAAAATTTGGATTGCAGTCTTACCTAGTGTTAGTTGCACCTGGAGAATTTCAGACATATTATGTTGGGCAACTAGCCTGGTGTGAATATCCTTGGTGAATATGGACACTCCTCCACCTTTAGAGTTTCGGTCCTGGTTTGGTGACCGAAAAGTGTGGTAAGAGTTGTAGCCTGTATTGCAGGAGTGCTGTCTGGAGCCTTGAACCAGGTCTCAGTTATTGCACAGATATCGATGTTCTCCATTTTTAGGAGTGCCTCGAGAGAGTGCATTTGAGATTTAGATTTCTAGCATTGAGTAGCATTACCTTCAGATTTTGCATTTACACAGATTGCTGTCTGTTCTTTCATCCCCAGTCCTCACTCAGATGTGAAAACAGCTTGTATGCTTTTAGAAAACATTAATTTTCAGCCCTCAGAAAAAGTGCACTAGCTATAAATAAACCTAAATTCTACACTATTCTATTAAATGCATTAGAACATTAAGGCTGCTAGGAAGGCTAATATTGCTTATTCACTTCCATAATCTCAAACTGTTTTTTTCATTGAACTGCTTGCCATTGTACCTTTAAATTTTGCATTTCCCTCAGCAAAGAATGCTCTGAACTCTCAAGATTAGTTGCTTGCACCTGCAGAGAGTTCATCTCTATGTAAAACTATCAGCAATGAAAAAACAGCCAACATCTCTGCAGATAGGTGAAGGAATCTTTGTAATTTTCACTCAGAGCAGAATGTACAACTGCCTTCAGCTGCAGATTTCTTTACTTTAACTGAAAACATCAACTAATGAAAAAAACAAGCTATCATCTCTGCGGATGCAAGGAACATAGCATTTTCATGACTTTCATCATTGTGTCTTAGTTTTCAAGCCTAGCTGTTTATAGCTTAAGTGAATACATTAAAGTAGATATCCGCTGTAAAAAAATAAATTCTTACTTCAATGTGTAATATAATCAGTGCACTTTTACACCCTATCCCCACCCCAGTAGCCCAAGATCACAGCATATTAACATAATATTTCTTTAGTCCAGCCATTCTTGTCTCTTATACTGTAAAGCATGTATTTATTACAGCTAAAGAAAATCACTTTACTTTAATATGTTTAACACAAACAGTCACTGAAAAGACTCTCCTACCCCCACATTTAAAACACCACTGATGCACACTGTACAACACTAACTTACTGTATAACATGCAGGTTATATGATATGTTTTATAAACATACCTAATAACAAAAATTATTTACTTAGTTATTAACTTTAGTGTCATCCTAAACATTAATGCCATATATTGGGGTATATGCTTTATAGTCCACCCACAAGTTTAGCAAAGTCAACAAAAGTCCAATCTTTCTCAGCTACTTTTTCTTGCAAAGCCATATTTTACAAATGTGATAGATGCTTTGTAGTCTCCCATTTACTCACTAATTTCAGTGTTGCTGGTCTTCATCCTGTACATCTCCATCTCCCAACACCACACTATAGTACAAGTCCAACATACTCCTGATGCTTCTGGTCAACTTCTGTGTTTTTTCTGTCTTGCTAGCATTTTCCTCTAGAGCACTAGAAAAGGGTTTCACTGGCAAAGTCTCTCTATGAGCTTTATTGGCAGAATTATGAGGAGGAGAATCCCTTTCTGTTTGCTGTCTCACTTTGTTGGATAAACATTATTTCCTCCTTAGCCTGCACTGCATCCAAAAATATATTTGATTCCCCCCAGGATAAAATATTCTAAAGACAGATGCATACACATCTTGAATCTCTCAAACCTGCCTCTCAGAATTCCCTGACTGCTGGGATAAATTTGCTTCTCTTCTGTCTGGTGAACAACGAATAATCAATTACTACAAATACTGTGTTTTCATTTTAATTGTGTTGTCAGGCTCAACTCTTTCCGCTGGTATGATTGCATCTGGATAAACTTTATTTCCTCTTTAGCCTGTTCTGCATCAAAATGACTTTGATCCTCTAGAAAAATATACTGAAGAAAGCTGGATGCAGTAGCTTGAATCTTACATATGCATCTTGACATTCCCTGATTGCTGGGATAAGTTTGTTTCTCTTATGCCTGTTGAACAGTGAAAAATTATTTTCTGCAAACCTTCTGCTCTCTCTATTTTAGTCCTTCTGCTACAGTTTTGTTAGGATCATCTCTCTCTCTGCTGGTATGATTGCATCTTTACTAATATGGGCCTTGGCTGCTTTCTCATGGTCAGGTTTGGAGCACACATTCAATGTGCTCTTTCAGTTAAATCCTACTGTGGAACACTAATCCAGTTGCTTATTTCTGCTTTCATAAAATTTATACAGTCTGTTCCTTATTCTGGACTCTTATGTTTTCTAACTTTATCATTTTTTGAATTAGCTTTTCCTGAGAAGCCTCATAGTCAGCCAGCATTTTCTTCATTTCATCCTCTGATTTTTGCAGTTTTATCAGTTCATCTGAATAGCTAGTTAAAACTTCTATTGTTTACAGTCTTTTGTTATTTGAGTTAATGTATTTCTTCAATGTTTCATTTAATTACCTGTGAGTATATTTAATTTATTTATTTTTCCTGTAAATTACTGGAAGCCATCTCTTGTACCAAAGGTGAAGCTTGAGCTGCTTTTTGCAGAACATCTGCATGATTCTTCCCAGCCAGTGTTTTCATTTCACCTTTTCTGTGTGATTTTCTTTCATGTTCTCTAAATGTCTTCTTTGCTGACATCCAGGAAATATACTTACTACCCTGTATCTGAATTTTATCCAAAATGACAGTTTCACTGGATGCTATTTCTCCGTTTCTGTTTTTACAATGGAAGAGCTTTAATTAGGCTGTTGATCAATGTGCAGCCATCTTCAAAGTCTGAATTATTACTTTTATATCGTATCATTAAATATGGGACAGACCCTTTCCGTGTTGTTAAACAAGAAATTTTTTTTCATGGCAAAATTTGAAATTATTCTCAGAATGAGCCATACTTCATCTCATTAGCAGCTAATTGTTTTTCTACTGCTTCAGAAGGAGTTAACATATTATTTTAGGGCACACGGGCTATATGTGCTATTAATGGAGCCATACAGAGAGAGTTCAAGTGCTTTAGAAAAACTTTTTTTTTAATAAACATCAACATCTGTCCCCAATCAGAACATTGATGTAACAAATGCTTATTTAAAATTGTCCTGCAAGAGACAAAGCATGTGTTTGCAGAAAGCTCGAGCTGTCTTTTCTATTGGAGCTACTTTGCATTCTAGAGGTGACAAAAGACTATTCTTGTTGAAATAATCAACATCATCAAATACCCTTTTCCCATGTTTCCACATGGGGTTGGGTGCTGTGTGAATTGTTGCTACACCTCTCGATTCAGTGCCACTCTCCTACCTTCTTCAAGAGTCATGCCTGACTGACACAGGTCTTCTTTCATGCAATCCATCCATCTCTTTGCTGGATAGCCTTATTTCCTCTTACCTTCTGCCCATCCATCCCAAATCGTCTTCTGCTTTCCTGCACATTTGACCAAACCACTGTAATGTGACCCTCTATATAATTAGAGCTACTTTGGCTTCTACTGTGATATTATTTTTCATCTGGTCCTCAATGTGCATCCCATGACCCATCTCAGTCACTTCATCTGCATCACCTGTAGCTTTCTCAACTGGTTTGCCCTCACTGCTCAGGTTTCTGTACCATACAGAAGTACTGGTTGCACCACTGTTTTGTACACTTTACGTTTCACTTCTTTGGCATTCTTCTGTCACACACGTTACCTGTGATGCTCTGTGCCATTTGGCTGCAGTCTCTCTGATTCTCTCTCTGTCCTCCTCATTCAAACTTCCTCTCTCTTCAACCATCCCTCTTAGATACCTGAAGCTGTTAACCTGTTACAGTATTTTCTCTTCTATCTCAGTTTTCAGCTTCTGATTTCTCCATTTGCTGCCATGACAACAGTCTTGCCGCACTCAGTTTATTCCCATTTGGCATCAGTTTTGTGCTCCAGTCCTCCATCATTTGCCTCTAATACCACATCATCTGCATACAGCAGCTTTGTTGATCTGCCCTGTTTGCCAGTAGTGTGTAAAACAGGATCCAGAAGCCAAAAAAAAAAAAAACAAGAACCAAGCACAAGTATAGCCAAGGAAGAAAGCAGCTGAAAATGTAATGTCATAAACAATCTACTTTATTCAAGTAGAAAAATGACTGAAAAGTTTAGCATATTGTACAAAAATGTAAAATGTAAATGCTTTTTTCCTGGTTTACCTTCATGTGTGCGTATTGCACACGGGCGAACAGCAACTGTCCAAAAGGCAGTTTGCAAACGCCGAATGGAAAGGTTCGAATGTGCAATGAACAAATGCTCAGTGACATTCACTCATTGCACATTTGACATTTTGGGGCAGATTGCACTATAGTGGGGATTGGAAAATGGTCCCTTTCCCCACTGTAGTGCGATCTCGGAGTTAGAATATTAAAGTGGGGGGGGTGTGGGGGTGCAGGAGGGCTTTCCACCCTCCTTTACACTTCATTAGATTTTTTTTCGACATTAATGTTCGAAAATAAGTGAATCTGCTTTTTGATTTGCTGATTTTCGAACATTTAAAACTGTCGCTGTTTTCATTTTCGTGGTTACGATTCACTCATATGAGCAATCACAGCACTGCGATTTGGCTTTTTAAAGGTAAACCTTTGTCCCACCTTATTCTGTGTAGAACTTATCAAAACTAAAATTTCTTCAGGCACACTTCATTTTATAAAATTAATGAAATACATTTCAATGAGATATGTATGCATTTAGTTACTTATTCTATATGTGAATACAGAATAATTGGAACCTAGGTTAATCATTATTTTACCATTTCATTGTACATTTCAATGAGTTATGAGTATTTTTGTACAATTAATTAAGGGTACAAGTCCCCTTGCATGGATTGATACCATTGTTTTTCCTGGTAAGTTAGTACTCCTTTATATTTTAATGAGGAAAGCTTTACTGGGACAAAGTAGGATCATGTGACCTATTCAGTTGTCATCCAGGCACAAAGCAAACAGTTGTGGGGACGAGGCAACCCTGCCATGTCCATTTCCCTATCTCAAATTTGTTTAAGAGAATACTCTCACATTTATTCTAGCTGTTGCCACTTCAGCATCTACAACTCATTTGTTAAACAGGAATTTCCATCTCACGCTGTTGAATGCCTTCCCTGCCTCAAGGGAGACCACGGCTAGCTTTCTTTGTTTCTGTTGTATTCCCTTGAGACTCAGTAATGACTTAATGAGAATATCTCACTCCCCAAATAAAACCTGTTTGGTCTTTGTCTAGTTTACTGCCTTGGATTATACACAATCTATATACTACAATTAATATAAATCATCTGTAGTCATGGTACAAAATTGATGTCGGCCTGTAAGGAGGACAGAGATATTGACTATTTCCCCATTTTAGGTATCACTGCAACTATGGTCTGTTTCCAGGAGTCCAGAGGGGAAGCTCCTTTCAGTATTTTGTTAACCAATTGCAGCCAAATACCCAATATATTTTCCTTCTCCAAATCCCAGAATTCTACAGGGAATCTTTTACTTTCCACTGTTTTTACTCTTGCTGTCTTCTGCCATATTCTTTCTTTTTCTTCTTTTGTTACTACTATCAGAAGCATTTGCTTCTCCTCCTCAGCCAGCATTATTCCCCTTGGTATCTCCAATTTCTTATCTCTTTCCATTGATCTCTCTCTCTTAAAACCAGGTTGCCTCATGGTTTTGTCATCTTTTCAGACTTGTTGGCTGTTGCTGAAGCACCCACCAAGAGGAGAAAATGCTAAGAGAAGAAGGGAGCCACTTTTGAGATTTTAAGTATTTTCTTCAGATTATTTGTTAAGTTTTTCTGCATTGCCTCCTACTTTTTGGCATGTTCTGGTTTGCTAAAGCTTATATCTGTGTTAGTAACTGTACTTAGAACACATCTAGAGCCTGCTGTGTTGCACTTATTTTAAAATTGTTTTTTTTTTCTTAAAACTTGCATTTTTCTGTCTCTGGCCTAGCACTCAAGTGTGGGGTCATTTATTGAACTGTTCTAACTAGTTGCTACTTGTTTATCTTTATCTTTAAACAAAAACAAAAAAAAAAATCTTGCTTTTTTCCCCACTTTCTGTATTTTAAAAAAGTTCAGTTACAGATTTGCTGTTCTAAACTGTTTGTAAGTTTCTTGGAGGCCATTGCTTGCTTGGGCTAAAAGGAAGTCTCTGTGTTCATCAGTGGCAGTGGTAGACACTGAACAGCCTGCCTGCCCCTGTGGGAGTGGTTACTGCCTAGAAACAATTAGTTATGTACTCACCATAACGCTAGATGTATGTAGTCCATCTCGCCTCACATTCTTCACTTGTGGGTTCGGAGCCGAATGTCGGCTCCGACTCAGCCTATCTACTAGCTCAAAAGTCTTTGATTGGCTGCGTACGAAATCAGTCGCATGGATGAGTTAGCAATGGAGTTGATGGTAGAGAGCTGAGCGTTGACCGTTTGAGCCACCGCCTCAGGTACGTTACCCGTTAGCGTATCTCCTAACTCCTTAAGGAGATCTCTCTGGAGCCATGTCAAATGAGACAAATAATTCAGTGACCGCAAGGTAAAGGTCACTGAAGACAGTGTACGCTTCCCGTACCAATCCATTGTCCTAGACTCCTTGTTAGGGGGATGGACTAAAGAGGAAGACTCAGCAACTTCCTTCTGTGTGGCAGCCGCCACCACCATAGCATCTACCGGGACTCCCTTTGTCAAAAATTCTTTCCCTTGGGGAGCAGACAAAAATTTGTTGGGGCGTCGAGGAACCGGCTCCACAGAGTCAGGAGTCTCCCACACCCTTCGACAAATAAGGTCCAGGAGCTCGTCAAAGGGTGGAGACACCCAGGAGGCAGAGGGCTGGGTGCCAAAGGCCTTAAGGAATACTGACTCCTCCTCGGAGGGGGTTTTGGAAGGCCAGTCTCCTTTTTGTTTCAAGATTTCCAGAATATTAGAGAATAAAACATCCCCAGAGGAAGACTTAGGGGACCCCTCCGACTCCTCAAGGTCAGTATCGGAAGTGAGGGACTCGTCCTGGGAGTCTATGTGCTTCCTCTTGCAAGCTTTCTTTCTCAGGGGTTCCTCAGGCACAGACTCTGAGGGCACCTCAGAAAGAAGGGGACCACTCATGGGGGTATCCTTAGGCCCTTGCGCCCTGCTGTCCAAGGATAGGTGGATGTCAGAAGCTCTCACCAGTGTCGTAGGGGACAGAAGGACTGAACCGAGAGAAGTAGCTGACCTAGCCAGCATGCTCCGCATAGCCTTGAAGGCAGGACCTCCCGAATCAGAGGACCGACCACCTTTCATGGCCATGACCGGCACCGGAGTACCCGCAGCCGAGGCCCCAAGGGGAAGGCTCGGCACTGACTGGTGCTCCGAGACATCCCCCTTGGGCCGACAGAGGAGACCCGAGTCTCGAACCCTGTGGACAGAGCCGATGCTGACACCGATAAACTCCACTGGGGGATTGGCACTGGCACAGGAACGTCCCTTGGAGCGGAACTTACCAGCTCCAACGACAACAATGCGCTTGGAGGAGGAATAGCAGGTACAACCAACAGAGCTGGCTCCGGAGCTGACTGGGTCGGAGCTGAGAAAAGTTTAGCCAACACCAGTGACTGTAGGAGCCTCTGCACTACCCTATCTACATCCAAATCGGAAAGCCTGGAGGATTTGGAGGAAATGGATGGAGAAGCAGACCTCCTATCTGGAGAAGCTTGCCTTAAACTTAACGACCAGCTCTGAATCGGTTCCAAAATTATCGGAGCGGCCGCAGACTCAGACGATACAGTTACTTCCTGTGGCCCCGAAGTCGGTGGAGCCGAGGAAGCAGATTCCACAAAGGAAATTTTAGAAGGTAGCTCCGAAACAATAGATGGAGCCGGCGACCTCTTCTTGGATTTGGAGGATTTAGACTTCGACTGGGAGCCAAACCTAAATCCTCTTCAAAGGACGGTTTTAGCAGTCCCTTTAGGATCAATTTGTTCTTCCTCTCTTGGAGCACCCAAGGACTAAAGGCGTGGCAGAAACTGCATGACTCCTGAAGGTGGATGGCTCCAAGACAGTAAACACAGACCGAATGTCCGTCTGTGATAGACATTTTATAGGCACACTTAGTACACTTTTTAAAGCCCGAGGGCTTATGCTCTTTTTGTTCCTTAGACATTCTAACAAATAGTAGCAGCTGCTGCCAAAAAGGCGGGAAACCGCTAACACAGAAAGCAGAACCACGAAAAAAGACACACAGAAGGCTCAGGGGAGAACCTCTAATTAAAATGGTTCTCACTTAAATTAATAAACTAACCAGACAAGCACACAAGGAGGACTAGGTCCTCTAACTTAAAAGGGCCTAGCCCGAGGGTATAAGGGATACAACACACTCTCACTCTACAAAAACAATGCAGCAACACCACAAAGAACCACTCTATTGAATAACAGAATTAAATTAGCGAAAAATTTTCCACAAAAAATTTACTTTTCAATACTTAGCCACAGCCAAGTCGAGACCACGTCCGACCTCTACAAGCGGCACATGAGATCTGGGAATGTGGCGCAGTGTATTGTGGGATACCATCTTAGCCCAGCCAATCAAAGACTTTCAAGCTAGTAGATAGGCCGAGTTGGAGCCGACATTCGGCTCCGAACCCACAAGTGAAGAATGTAGGCGAGATAGGACTACATAACATCTGTAGTTTTATTGGCCATTTTGGGTCAATTCCAGACTCCTTGATCTCTCTCTTAAAACCAGGTTGCCTCATGGTTTTGGCATCTTTTCAGACTTGTTGGCTGTTGCTGAAGCACCCACCAAGAGGAGAAAACGCTGAGAGAAGAAGGGAGCCACTTTTGAGATTTTAAGTATTTTCTTCAGATTATTTGTTAAGTTTTTCTGCATTGCCGCCTACTTTTTGGCATTTTCTGGTTTGCTAAAGCTTAATCTGTGTTAGTAAACTTACTTAGAACACATCTAGAGCCTGTTTACTGCATTTCCTGTGTTGCACTTATTTTAAAATCGTTTTTTTCTTAAAACTTGCATTTTATCTGTCTCTGGCCTAGCACTCAAGTGTGGGGTCATTTATTGCACTGTTCTAACTAGTTGCTACTTGTTTATCTTTATCCTTCAACAAAAACAAAAACAAAAAAAAAAACAAACAACATCTTGCTTTTTTCCCATTTTCTGTATTTTAAAAAAAGTTCAGTTACAGATTTGCTGTTCTGAACTGTTTGTAAATTTCTTGGAGGCCATTGCTTGCTTGGGCTAAAAGGAAGTCTCTGTGTTCATCAGTGGCAGTGGTAGACACTGAACAGCCTGCCTGCCCCTGTGAGAGTGGTTACTGCCTAGAAACTGTAGTTTTATTGGCCATTTTGGGTCAGTTCCAAACTCCTTGATCTCGCTCTCTTAAAACCCGCTTTAGCGCGATTTTGTGCATCAGGCAGCGCCCCTAAATTGGGTTTAAACTATTCTCGGCTCCACAAAGTCTGCTCTTCACTTTTTCCATTAGAACTATTCCAAATCTCAATGTAAGCATTTTCTTTCTAAAGCCCAGCAGTAGCTTGTATAAGTATCTTCTAAGTAAGCACTAATAAACTAAGCACTACACCCTCTTATACTCCCTATTGGTCCTTTTTGATAAAGTCATAAGTAGTTCCTCATACTATTCTGGCATGTCCAAAAGTCAGTTTCAGGTTTATTCTCCAGACCAACTGGTGAGTATGGGAATCTTGAGGCAATGTTACAACACAACTGCCTTATGTACACAGACCACCCTCTCCTCTTACAAACAAGCTCAAATATATGCGAGAGATGCAACTATATACCTAAACTGGAGGCTAAACTCTCTCAACATAGTACTGGCATGGTCAGTCTGGAGGAGAAGGTAATCACACACACCACAAATCCAGTCTCACATAGACCTATCGCAACAGCAAACCAAACACACAAAAACATACTCAGAGGCTCTAATTAAAAATCTGCCCAAGCAACAGAGACCTCCAAAGCAGACATCCAAGCAACTGCTACCCCACAACAATACCCACGTATCACATAGTCCACAAAGTCAGTGTGCCACACAGTCACATCCCTTAAGGCTAAACAACACACCTAATACACTTGTTATAGGTGACTCTATTGTCAAACACACTGACGTCCCTCTCACCAGGCTGAACAAGGAGAAGGTCACTGTAAGCTGCCTGTTGGGTGCCAGGATCCGCCACATAACACAAGAACTCAGGTCACTCCAAAGCAAGTACAAATATGACTCCGTCATTGTCCATGCTGGTGTGAATGACCTGAGACATACCTCCCTGGATTACATGAAAAGAGACATAGAGGAGCTCTGTGATCATGTAGCCCAGGCTGGTATGACCCTGACCTTGAGTAACATCTTACCCTCACCAAGAATGATACCGCAGTATAAAGACAAAATTATCAATTTCAACAATTGGCTAAAGTATTGGTGTCACTCAAAGGGGATCCAGTATCTGTCAGCCTGGGATGACATGCTCAACTAGCCACGTTGCTTCGCTAGGGACGGCTTGCACCTGTCACCCCTGGGTTTTTGAATACTGGCAAAGGCTCTTGCCACCCCCATAGTGCCTTTTTTAGGCAAGGCTCAAAAGACAAACCCACCTCCTTAGACAGCACAAGGAAAAATAAACTAAGGGTAATGCTGCCCAATGCCAGAAGTCTAAACCTCAAGATGCACACACTCGAGGCTCTCCTCAGTATGGAGAATATTGATATCTGTGCAGTAACAGAAACCTAGTTCAAGGCTCCCGAGAGCACCCCAGCACTACCAGGTTATACCTCATACCACGCTTTTCGGCCGCAAAACTCAGACCAAACCACAAGAGGAGGGGGAGTATCCATATTCATCAAAGATACCCATAGCTCCAGGTTAGTGGCACTGCAAGAAGCATCTGAGACCATCCATGTGCAACTAACAGTGGGCAAAACTGCCTTCCAGTTTGTAGCCTGCTACAGACCACCCTCCCAAACCCCACTCGGCTTTCCTGAAGACACTGGAGAATATGAAAGTATCTCCAAACACCATTATATTGGGTGACTTCAACTACCCAAACATAGACTGGGAGCACTACTCAAGCCCCAACACCAACGGTTCCTAGAATTTATAAACTCAAATGCTATGGAACAACTGGTCACCACTCCCACAAGAGGGGAAAACATATTGCACCTGATTATCACCAACATGGGTACTCTATGTTCTATACCTGAGGTATACCCTTCTTTAGTAAGATCTGACCATAAATTAATCACTATGGATGTCCATATCCCATCCACACCCCCAGCAAAGGAAACCACGGTCAAAAACTTCTCACTTCTCAGAACTGAGATGGAATCCTACAAAGCCCCCTGGCCAGTGGAAATTACAACCCAAACCGCAGAATCCCTTACAAATGCATTCTATGGATACTTACAGGAATGCATAGATTGTGCTATCCCAAACAAAACCAAGACACACTCCTCCAAAGGCAGGAGACCTGTCTAGTGGCCCCAGCCATAAATAGGCTATACAACAGAAGGAGGAAGTTACTACAGGATAGAGCAAAATCCCAAAAAGGGAAGGCAACTCTGATCAGTACTAGCAAGAAACTACAATCCCTCATAAAAGCATCCAAGGCTAGCTTCAAAAGAAAAATTGCACAAGACGCTAAAGATAATCATAAGGCCTTCTTTAGTTATGTCAGGAACTTGGGTGGAAACTCCTAGATATGCTCTGAGTTAGTGCAAAATGACAAAAAATACACTGAACCCACAGACATTGCCAACATCCTGGCAGACAGGTTCAGTGCAAACTTCTCCCCCCCCCAAACGTGCAAATGACTATACCAACAAAGTGTAGCCCCCCTGACATCACAGATGCACAGGTGAGAGCTGCCCTCTCCAATGCAAAAAACACAGCATCTATGGGACCAGATGGTGTCCCGGGCTGCGTTTTACATGAGCTCCAAGAAGAACTGAACCCTCACTTAAAATCACTGTTCAGTCTCAGCCTTACAACAGGATATGTACCCAAAGAATAGCGTACAGCAACAGTGGTCCCACTCCATAAAGGTGGTGCCACAACGGACCCTGGTAACTATCGTCCTATAAGCCTGACTAGTCTGGTCTGCAAAGCTATGGAGCGTATCATCATGGAACTCATAAACAAAGACATTGGGAACCTCCAAACACTGGATCCTACCCAATTCGGCTTTGTTAAGGGCAGATCTTGCCTCTTGAACCTGGTCGACTTCTTTGAAACAGTCACCAAGGCCATAGATGAAGGGAAGGTAGTCCACACAACCTATCTTGACCTCGCAAAAGCCTTCAACACAATACCCCACTCGGACATCATAAACATGCTCACCAGCCTAAATATCAACCCCTATGTCACAAGACGGGTTGCAAACTGGCTTAGGGATAGAACCCACATGGTCAGAATTGCAGGTGCCATGTAAGACTCTAAACCAGTTACAAGTGGCGTCCCACAAGGCTCAGTCCTGGGACCTCTCTTGTTCGGTATATATTTCTCTGAGGTACAGGCTAACACAGGAGGACTTTGGCTGACCAAGTTCACAGACAACTGCAAACTGGTGGCCATAATCGACTCGCTGACTGACAAAAGCATCCTCCAACATGGTCTCACAGAGACAGATAACTGGTGCCAGAGCCATGGCCTGAAGCTAAATGCCAAAAAGTGCATAGTCATCCCTTTTGGGAAAAACAAAGTGCCCACAAATTACCACATAGGTGGTAATCCATTAAGTAGGGAAGAAGTAATTAAGGATCTGAGGACCCAAGTAGACAGTAATCTTTCCTTTGACAGTCACATTGCTAAAGTGGTTAGAAGGACCTTCTATATAGCCCACCTTATGAAAGGGTTCACATCTAGATCAAGAGAGGTCATTGTGCCCCTCTACTCATCACTCATCAGGCCTATAATTGAATACAATGCCTCATTTGGGATGTACCTTACCCCGACACCTGCAACAACTAGAAAGACCCCAAAAGTACCTCACCAAGAGGATTAAGGGACTCAAGCAGATGCCCTATGCAGGTTGACTAAAGAAACTCCAGCTATACTCAGTTGCTTACTGCCTACTCAGAGACGATCTGTGCCTGACGTATAAAGCCATATCCAACCCGGAATTAATGGACATGCTCCACCTCAGGAAATCCAAATCCCTTAGAGCTACATGCTCCAGTGACAAACCTCAGCACAGAAATAAATAGGACATGCTGGAGAGACAGATTCATATCCCAGAGGCTCCCCTCACTCTGGAACAAAATCCCAATCCATGTTAGGCAGAGCCCCTCAATGACCCTCTTCAAGAAGAATCTTGACGATTGGAAGGGAGACCGTAGATTTACCCCTGGGATCTCCTCTGTGTCACTGCTAGACAGGGGCACTTTAACCTTAAATGGGCTATCTTCTGTGACCTTCTATACTGGGGCACAGTCATCTAATCTAAAAGGGTGGTGAAAGCCAAACACACTCTGGTTAGGCTTGTAAATGCCCTAGGGCAGATAGCCTAGTATCTACCTATGAACCCCCTGTTCTACTGCCCATTCTTCTTTGTACAGTTCTGCATAATATTCTCAAAATTCACTGAAGTTGAGCTGCATCTTTTTTTAAATACCTTTATTGAATTATCACTTGTGACATAGGCAAATTTGCATTTATACAAAAGTAATCAAACTGTATTCAATTAACAAACATTCTACTTCACATATATTGTTATATATCATATAAATTAAGCAACATTACATAACTTATTCAATTCCTGCCCTTTTTTTAACTCATTCCCTCCAGCAGAGCTCTTTTGAGTGTATACCTTTAACTCCCAGTGGGTGTGGCTTCAGCCTTTAAAACAAATGAATTTATCACCTTACAGTTCTAACACATATTTATTAACAGAGGTCATATATCAATAAAATTGTCTTTGCCATAATATATGCTTCAAGATAATATATTCTGATACCTTGTGTGCAGCATAGTTTTGGATTTAGTAATGCAAATATGAACAGGCAATATGTGACGCCTTGAGCAGTAGGAGGTAACTGCAGAAACACCTGTAGACGTCACTCGGCTGTAATGACAAGAATCTTTATTAAACCATCACGAAATAATCAATCATACATTTATATAAATGAAAACAAACCACATTATATATCACTTATAAACTACCCAATCATTTTCAGTCAAACATTACATAGCTCATTTAAGTCCTGCCTTCTTTTGAGCCTCATTCCTCCCCTGTGAAGTTGTACTGCACCTTAATCTAAATCCAAACCATTCACCTTCCATCTTACTTTTAAATATTCTGTGTATTTATCAACTTCTCCACTTTAATGTAGTGTGATAGGAGTTTTACACCTCTATACTGTCCACAGTCATGAATATCCCCTTTGTTCTTGTACACTGGCACTAGGATGCTTATTCTTTAATCATCTGGGAAATACCTTTCTCAATATGCTGGTATGAGTACCCTCAGGTGGCATTTCTCCCATAACTCACCCAATATCTTGATCACATCTGCTGTGACTTCACCTGAGTCTGCTGCTTTCCGTGACTTCATTTTTTTTAATTCTGTTGTTCTTGTAGAGTGGGCTCTTCTTCCTCTCATATCATAGACTGTATACAAGGTAGTACAGCTTCTTTTGGGCTTTTCTTCATTCAGAAACTGCTGGAAGTAATTTTTCTCTGTCTTGGTTAGTTGGCCTTCAGACCTACTTAGTTTAAGCATCACAGTGTAGACAGCTGATTAATGTGACTGTGGCAAGCAGACTACCCAAACTGATGGTCACAATAAATATGTTTAGTGTCTAGGTCCACAACATGGAGACTGAACCTTGTGATATTAATGCTAAGTTTATTGAAGGTAGTGTAAGGAAGTGAGAATTTTGCACTTTTTTGTTAGAACTTCAAGTTAAAGCAGAATCCTCAAAGGGGTCTGTTTCCATGTATACCACATGAATTTTCTTTCGCTGTTTGTAAACATAAGATAAACAGACCCCTATGTTCTGCTGAGAAACCAGACCTCTATACAAAGTCTTGTTGAGCTATCTAGGAACATTTTTTGTCTTAAAATTAACCATGTTTTATCAGGCAGTCTGCCACTACATCTAACTGTACTAAGTTAGTTAAAATTAAAGCTGTACTTTCTTCTACAAGAACAGGTGTCCACTCATTAAAGATTATTCATTTATGACTTCTGCTTCTACAGTTGTGGTGGTGAATTCTATATTAGGATAGGTATCTCCAGCTTTATCTGCCCTTTCCCAAATTGAAGGGTTTTTTCTCTAATTCCATTTAAGCAATCTATTGCCCTTCCACTCACTGACTATTCTGAGCTGACCAGGGGCATTGAGAAACTTCAACATAGAAGATTACTTTGGTCCTTCCCCTCTCACAGACTTCCAGGAGATGTGAAGGTGGAACTGATTTGCACACCCATTTCTCTCTAGGACTATTTAGGCTGCAGAAATAGGTCTTAAACAAAACATAATTTAAGCTTGCATTCCTTTCTTGGATGCCAGAATCTGAATATCAAATCCTTCAGCACTGGTTGGGTCTGCATCACTACTCCTTAAATCAGGCACTTTTTTCACTCAGGCTGGGTACTATATTGTCACCAGATTCACCCATTGATGGCTCACCCTATATGGGCTGTCTGCCTGTTGCCATGTTGATTCCTTTCTGGGGTCCAGTGGGTGGTTATAACAGGCCTGTATCTGGCTAGTGCTTGCTTAGCCTCGTACTTGTTTTAAATTGCACCCAAACTTGGCTCACCAGACAATGTGTAGGCCTGTATGCAGGGGACTGATGCAGGAATAGTCAGCACAGGCTGCTCTGTCTTTTATTTATTTATTTTTAATTGCTTTATTTGGTAACCATTTGAGATGCTAGAATGCAGAGATTGAAAGGCCAAAAGATTGGACTTGTATATGCTAAGTCCAATATGCCATTTCTCAGAGTATTCCCTTTTCTCCAAGGTATGGTGATCTTAGATTTGGTATATATGTTTGGGGGTGCAGGGGGGCATGCCTCCCTGCAAAAAAAAGTTTTAAGTAGAAGAGTGATTTTTGAGATTTGCTCTTTTCCAGGTTTTCATCTTTTCAGCACTCACCATTTCAAGTGCTGACATTTCATTAAGGACCACTTTAGTTTACTTTAGTCTTACAAACAATACACATTTTATGCAGTCCTTATGCATATGCACTTTTTCATAACTTGGTGACATCTGACCAATCCCAGTACCAAGGCCTACAATAAAATTTTCAACTTTCTTACAGCTGCAGTACTGGTAATTTTCACTTGTAGCCAATGGTAATGTATGTTTTTGAATTTCCTACCAGGAATATGGCCCGACAACATTTTGAATTGTCTAATATAAAGGGTAAAAGTCAGTTTTCTTTTACTGTTGTTACTCTTCCCCTATTCTAATCCCAAAGCGACTACTTTCTCCCAAGTGTAGACATTTTACATATTTTCATTTCAGATTCTTTAATACTATTCATTAGCTTTATTAAATCCTTTATCAGTAGTTGTAATGGGATTTTCCATTTTTTGTACTAATATTATTAAAGTTAACCACTGCTTTAACATATATGGGTTCCCCATATGTTGCCATGCAAGCCTAAATAAATCTTTTCTTCCTGTCAGTAATATCCTAATGCTGTTTTAATTAATTCTTGCAAACCAAATTTGAAAGTCCTTAACTTAAGGTAAATCCAAAAATATGTCTCCAACTGCCCCTTTTGATTCTGATTACATCTCCATCAGTTCAAACTCAGTACCAGAAACATTTTGTTTAACTTATCAGGTGTGTAGAAATATTTTTGTAGACATTTTCAGGCAAATATCCTGAATTTTCAGGATTTGGCTGCTATCCTTTGGACTTCACATATTTCAGCCTATTCTACTGATCTTTCACCTAGTAGATTTGTCAAGCTTGCATTTGCTTACTAATTAAACTGTAATTAATACCAACACCTATAATTCCTTTGTATATTTTTTTTGGTATTTACCTCATTTCAGTTATTATTTTAATTATGTTTTATAAATCTATTCTGTCTATTTCTCTGTCGTACTTTATTGAGATGCTATGTAGCCCTCATGTCTATTGGTCCCAACTTGTATCTTTATGCAAAATTCTCCAAGGCTATTCTTTCCTCCCCTTCTCTGTTTCCAGTATATTTATTAACTTTCCCATCCCACCATTTTTCAGGAACAGAGGAATCTATGTGAAGCTTATGACTTCCCAGTCCTAATAGTAATATCATAAATCTCCATTCTTTAACTTTTTTTTTACTGTTCATAATGTTTCATTCTGTTCTACAGATTTTCTCTAGTTGTCTCTTTCCTTTTCTTTCTCTGTATTCAGCTTCAGTAACCATAGGTTTAATTTTTGTATTTTTTCACTATAACTTCCCACAGCTTAATATTAACATCTTCCACTTAGCCTCATAGTTTCTATTTTGGAGAAAATAAACTAATCTTAATTGTGCTGCTTTATGATATTCCTACAAATTAGGCATAACTAAACCTCCTTAGGTTCATAGGTTGGTACTAGGCTATCAGCCCTATGGCCTATACAAGCCTAGCCATAACAATTCCCTGGCTATTTCTTCCCACACTATTTACTTCCCTGGACCCCTGTCTAGCAGGGTGACTGACGTGATCCCGGGGTGAATTTCTTTTCTCCCATCCAATCATCAAGGTTCTTTTTGAAGAGGGCCAAAGAGGCACTCTACTTGACATGTATGGGCAGTCTATTCCGGAGTCTGGGGAGTCTCTGGGTCAGGAACATATCTCTCCAGCATGTTTTGTTTATTGTGATGACAAGGTTTAGATCCCTGGAGTGTGTGGCTCTGAGGGATTGGGATTTCTTTAAGTGTAGCATGTCCAACAGCTCAGGGTTTGACATGGCCTTGTATGTTAAGCAGAGATCGCCTTTGAGTAGACGATATGCGACAGAGTATAGCTGGAGTTTTTTAATGCAGTCAGCGTAGGGCATCTGCTTTAGGCCTGTGATTCTTTTAGTGAGGTATTTCTGTGGCCTTTCCAGTTGTTGCAGATGTCTTGAGAGGTACATACCAAACGGGGCGTTGTATTCTATAATGGGTCTAATGAGAGATGAGTACAGTGGGACAATGACCTCCTTTTTTCTGGATGAAAAGCCCTTAGTGATGAGGTGTGCCACATAGAAGGATTTCCTGACTGTTGTGGTGATGTGGTTATCGAAGGTGAGACCACTGTCCACCTGTGTCCCTAAGTCTCTTATCACACTTTCAGTGTTTAGTGTACTGCCACCTATATGGTAATTCATGGATACATGTTTTTCCCAAAGGAGATAACTATACATTTCTTGGCATTGAGCTTGAGCCCATGGCTCTGGCACCAAGCATCTGTTTCTGTAAGGCCCTTTTGTTGAGTATCCACATCATTTGGGGATTCAATAATGGCTCCCAGTTTGCAGTCATCTGCGAAGTTTGTTAGCCAGAGTCCCTTAGTGTTGGCCTGTACTTCAGAGAAGTTGATGCCAAACAAGAGCGGTCCCAGGACTGAACCCTGAGGTACTCCACTTGTCACTTGTCTGGAGCTGGATTTGGAGTCGGCTACTTTTACAGTGTGGGTTCTATCAGTAAGCCAGTTAGCAACCCATTGGGTGACATAGGGATTAATGCCCAGCTTAGTAAGTTTAGCTATGATTCCAGAGTGGGGGATGGTGTCAAAGGCCTTGGCAAGGCCTAGATAGGCTGTGTGGACCACCGTACCCTTGTCCATGGCTCTGGAGACTGATTCGAAGTCAATCAGGTTCAGTAGACAAGATCGGCTCTTCACGAACCCAAACTGGGTGGGGTCCAGTGTTTGAAGGTTGCCAATGCCTTTGTTTATAAGTTCTATGATAATATGCTCCATGGCCTTGCAGATAAGGCTTGTCAGACTGATGGGATGGTAGTGTCCGGGATCCAAGGTGAATCCCCCCTTGTGAAGTGGGATAACTGTAGCTCTGCGCCACACAGTGGGCACGAAACCTGAGGTGAGGCTATGATTAAACATGACACTTAGGTGAGGTGCCAGTTCATATTGTAGTTCATGTAGTACACAGCCTGGGATGTCATCTGGTCCCATGGATACTGTATTCTTAGCTTTGGAGAGTGCATTTTTTACCTGTGTGGCCATTATTACTGGAATTTGGCAATCTTCTGGTATTGAGATGGGCCATTTAGGGGGTGAAGTTGGCACTGAATCGATCTGCCAGGACATTGGCAATATCCTTGGGGTCAGTATATTTAATGCCATTCTGTTTTAGCTCAGAGCAGATCTGAGCATTGCCATTTAGATTCTTGACATAGTTATAGAATGCCTTGTGGTTGTCTTTAGAATCTTTGGCAATTTTATTTTCGTAACTATGAGGAATCTCAGTTTCTTACTGAGGCTGGTAAGGGAGTTTTTTGCATCCTGGGATTTTCCTCTTTTCTGCAACAGTTTTTTTACTTTTGTTGTAAAGTTTGTTTATGGCAGGGGACCACCAGATTGGCTTCCTTTTTTTGGATGACAGCATCTTGGTTCTATTTGGGATGGCACGATTCATGCATGAGTGGATGTGCTCGTACAGTGCCTTAGTGTAGGATTCAGCAGTTGAACTTTCAGTTCCCGTCTGCATGGGTGTCATGAAGTTTGTCACTTCTGACTTGAGTAGCATGAAGTTGGCTTTGGAGAAGTTTTTTTATGGAGGTTTCCTTACTGGGGGGGTGGAGGTGGGATGTGGATGTTAAGGATGATTAGCTTATGGTCAGACCTGACTAACGAGGGGGTGACTATAGGTGTGAATCATCGATTTCCCATGTTGGTAATGATCAGGTCTAGGATATTGGAGCCCCTGGTGGGACTATGGATTAGTTGATCCAGGGCGTTGGAGTTTATGAATTCAAAGAACCAGTGGGCAAAGGTGTTGGTACATGAGTAGTTTTCCCAGTTAATGCCAGGGTAGTTAAAATCACCCAGTATTAGGATGTTTGGTTCTATCCTAATATTTTCCAGTATGTTTAGAAAGGTGTAGTGAGAATCTTGGGGTATGGTGGGGGATCTGTAGCAAGCTACAATTTGGATTGCAGTCTTACCTAGTGTTAGTTGCACCTGGAGAATTTCAGATGCATTGTGTTGGGCAACTAGCCTGGTGGTGTGAATATTGACACTCCCCCACCTTTAGTGTTTCGGTCCTGGTTTGGTGACTGAAAAGTATGGCAAGAGTTGTAGCCTGGTATTGCAGGGGTGCTCTCTAGAGCCTTGAACCAGGTCTCAGTTACTGCACAGATATCGATGTTCTCCATTTTTAGGAGTTCCTCGAGAGAGTGCATTTTGAGGTTTAGACTTCTAGCATTACCTTCAGATTTTGCATGCTTGTACCTGTTACGGTGGAGGTTTTGTCCTTTGAACTTTGCCTAAAAAAGGCACTATAGGGGTGGCAAGAGCCTTAGCCAGTAACCTGAATCCCAGGGGTGACAGGTGCAGACCATCTCTGGCAAAGCATCGTGGTCTGTCAATCATGTTGTCCCAGGCAGACAGATACTGGATCCCCTTTGAATGACACCAGAAGCTTAGCCAGTTGTTGAAGTCAATCATTTTGTCCTTATATTGTGGTATCATTCTGGGTGAAGGCAGGATGCTACTGAGGGCTAGGGTCATACCTGCCTGAGCCACATGATCCGACAGCTCTTCCATGTCTCTTTTCATGTAGTCCAGGGAGATACGTCTCAAGTCATTCACTCCAACATGGACAATGACAGAGTCATATTTGTACTTGTTGTGAAGTGACTTGAGTGCATGCGTTATGTGGCAGATCCTGGCACCCGACAGGCAGCTGACTAATTTTCTCCTTGTTCAACCTGGTGAGAGGG
This sequence comes from Protopterus annectens, assembly GCF_019279795.1. Lineage (NCBI taxonomy): Eukaryota > Metazoa > Chordata > Ceratodontiformes > Protopteridae > Protopterus > Protopterus annectens. Next base: position 416,752,712 of record NC_056729.1, read on the forward strand.
ACATCAGTGTGCCGGACTGTAGAGTCACCTATGACTAAAGTGCTAGGTACATTGTCTTGTCTTAGGGGCTGTTGCTGGGTGGCACACTGGTGTTGTGAACTATGTGACACTTTGGTTGTGATTTGTGTTTGTTTGCATTTCAGCTTCAGAGGTCCTTGTTGCTTAGGCAGTTAAAGGCCTCTGCATATGTGGATTTAGTGTTGCTATATGTGGGTGTTGGTTTAGAAGGGCTATGTGTTGCTTGAGGTGTAGTGTGGGTGTTAACCTTCTCCTCTTGACTGTCTAGCACAATCTTGGGTGGAGAGAGCTTTGCTTCCATTTTGGCTATGTAAGTGCATCTCTCACAGGTTGTAGTGTTGGGTGGTAGGAGGAGAGGGTTGTCTGTGTACATGAGGGAATTGCTGCATTGCCCCAGTATGCCCAGATTCACCAGGTGGACAGGAGAAATCACCGGAAGCTGACCCTTGGACATGCCTGATTTGGTGCTTTTTTTTTTTGTAAAGTACAGGAGCTGTTTTCCCTTACCTTAGCAAGGTACTTTGCAATTATAGCCTGTTTAGTGCCTGCTATTAATTTCTCCTTATTAACAAGGAGAGTTGATTGCTTGTATCAGTTTAAGGCTTCCTAGTGATTTCCAGCAGGTATTAAGAGAAAGTGCTAGTAACAGGGATTCTTAAAGGTAAGATGAAAAAAATGCACACTGCCGTGTGCACTAGAGAAGTTAGATGTGAAAGTAGGTAACTTAAGTTTTACCTGTTTAACAAGTTAAGGTTTAGTTGAGAGTTGCTATTTTTAAAACAGCAAGATGGGTTGAAAGAGGTGGTCACACTTTTGTATTCTAGTACTATGGAATACAGTAGGATGTCCAATAAATTTAAATAGTTGAAGGGGAGGGATTTCAAAAATGATGATTTTGTGATTACTCACACAAGCCAGTGAAAGTAGAAAGGAAATGAGATATATGTTCAGATTAACACAAGAGGCAGGCAACTAAAAAGACAGTGGTATTTAACAAGACAACTGTAACTGGGTGGGAGGGCAAGAAAAAAATTCTGCCTGACTCAGAAGAGAGAGAGCTGTGGTCTCTTTTGAAGTTTTAATATGCTGTTAAGCAGAATACAAGTAAAAGACTAGGTAAAGAAAACAAACCAAAGTATTCAAAATATAGAAAGGCAATAAAGTAATACAAAAAATGAAAGCAAACTAACCTTTCCTTCACAGCAAAGTGTAGCAAAGTCTGGATGAGCCTTTCTGGTAAAGCTCTGAAATGTTTTATTTTACCTTCCTCAAACAGTTGACTGTAGGACCCCTTCCCTCCCATATCAATCTCATTATTGCTTTATGTATTGAAGTCCCAAAACCTTGATCTAGATTGCACTTAATGCCTAACGTAACATATAACATTAGGGGAGCTATAAACATCTTTATGGGTTAAGTACTATGACCTAAAACTGTAATCCCCATAGCTTTATCAGGTTAAATGTCTTTTCTCAGTCCAAGTTTCTTTTGGAGATTTTTCAGATATCCTCCTTATCCAAACTGCCACGTATTTCATTTTGTAATGACTTTACAAATATAGGCACTCCTGAATAGACTCACCAGTGAGGATATAATTCACACGTGCAGTTTTAGTCTTATCCTCATTTATTTTATATTCTGTTAGTCTGGGTATGCTAGCAGGAGGAGAATCTTGCTCATCCATGACCAGGTCAACCAACATCTGAAGAGCTGAGAGATGACTGGCCAAAATGATGGCTCCTCCCCCATGACAGCCAACCCAAGGCAGACACTGCATGTTCTACTATGTGATTCATTCTGTCCAATGAGTCACATATACAGGTCAAACACTCCTTTTAGTTAGCTTACACAGGTTTGATCACCCTCACAACTTATGCTGAGGCTCTAATGAAACTCGTTTTTTCCTCCATGATGCCATTGGACATATGTTGGGCGGCAGCTAATAACACAATGACTTCAAGTGGAGGGGTGGTAACCATATCTCTCATGAGCACCAGTACTGACCTCTCCTGCCAATGATGGATAGGTGCAGATTCAGACATGTCTGTAGTGGGAGCCACCACACTGTCTTCATTAACCTGTCCACTATCAAAAAGTAGTGTGTTCTAGGAATATGCAACCATGGAGACAGAGTCCAAACTCTGAGCATTTTGAGGTTACACTCCATGTCCAACACATACTCTGTACCAGCTCATCTCTGCCATTGTTATTAGAGTCTACAGATCTTCCAAAATCAGGTGTGGCAGTTCCCCAATGCTACTGTCAGAGAATGATTCACCTGTGAATACACCAAAACAAAACATAGCCACTGTTAAGTATGACCCAGCACCACAACTACGATATCATTTTATAACCCTGCCCATATCTTGTTTAGATGAATGTTGCACCTGGATGCCAGATGTACCTATATGTCAAAAGTGAGTAAGGTATAAACTGTAATATGACTAACCGGTAAAAATAGGGATAAATAGTGATAGCAGGACTACATACCCTAAGGAATCATCAGTGAGAATTCTCTAGGGTCTGTCCAGCTCTGCCTCAACATCCAGCACCTCACTGTGAAACCTGGTGGGAGTGGTATTGCTGTTACTTGTAAGGAGTGGTTCAGTCAATGGCCTAATCAACTGTCTCCCTCTGATCATGTGCCATGGCCTCTGCTCTGTGGGTTGCAGCATGTGTCATATTGGTCATTTTGTGGAAACCACATCATAATTACATTCCTCAACACACAGAATATTAACATTGCTGACAGTTTCTCACCAGACATGGTCACCAAAGGGCCAGTTAGAGGAATTCACTACCACGAGCTAACACCATGGAGATGGAGGGCCATGTGTACTACCTCATTTTCGGCTTCCATAAACATGGGCTTTGTGGGTGGATGTGACTTTCTCTGCATGTTTCTTAGGCATAGCTGTGCTGGTATGGAAATCACTTGAATTAACAGATGTCCTACATGGATCTTAGAAATCCTAACAGTAATACTATACTAATAGTTCATCTACTACACTTTAGTAAGACTTAACACTAACATACATCTAGCCACAGAACAGTCTTTACTTGAATATCAGCTATTATTATGCCCTAATCACAATTCCTCCTAAAGTACTAGCACGACTGTAAGTTAACAAGCGTATGATCATCAGCCACAACCTTTCTAGAAATTATATATTGTAATCACATTTCTTTAAGGTACACATCATTATGCATGCTTACATTGCTGCAACCTACTGTAATGTGCTTGCATACTACCATGGGCAGTAAATTTGCAATGTACCCCTATGGGGAACTTTAGCCAATACATGTAGATACACTGAAAAAAAAAAACTGATAGCATTTCTCGTCTTTACAGTAAAGAGCACACAAAAAGCTACTCTTGTACAAAGAAGTAGGTGTACAAAGTACCACATACCTTGTGTAAACAAATAATACTATGGGGGAGCTACTGTTTGAGGTAATAAGAAGGATTAAAAAAAAGTTGGTCTTCCATAGCACGATGAGGATCTGTGCTTTCCGTCATGCATATATCATGTAGGTTACCTCTTCTGGGTGCAAAGATTATGCTTATTAGAGCTCATCTTATTATTCTTTCTGAATTACTCAGTTTGCATGATGAGCAAATCTGATAAACATCTTGCTGAGTTCTACATAGTGCCATGCACAAGCCTGAGCACCTGAGGTTATCCCTGCACACATGCAGGAAGCACAGATTATAGGAAGAGGGAAATTGCCATGCTCATACCTCTCAATTTTACCTTATTATGAGAATGTTCTACAGCTGAAGTCTTAAATCACCATGCTTCTTATATTTCCATATTGAAAGGATATGTCACACATTCAAATGTCAGTATTTTTAACTGATATCTATGGCAAATGACACTGAATAATATTAATTCATCAAACTAACATTTTATAAGTATAAAGCCATTTTAATCATGCTGTGAGCTTCCTGTTTGAAGTTGTTAGTACACTCACCTTTAGTGCAGAAGGCAGTAGGTTCTATAACCACACAAGGTAGGTGGACTGCTGACACTAAAGCAAAGCATATGGGGGGAAGCTGCACTCCTGAGTGTGTGGTTATTTGGATGAGATATTAAACCAAGGTCCTATCTATTTGAGTTGGTGGTAGATCTGGTGGATGTAAAAGATCACATGGCACCTATCAAAGAGAGAAGGGGAAAGTACAGTTTTGTACCTACCATAAATGTAGATGTCCGATAGGTATGCATCTGCAGTACTAACATATGGGTTGTCCTGCCTCAGGCAGCCCTTTGGTCGGCCGGATTCCAAAGTCTGGGTCTGGCCTCGGCTGATGTCGCACTTCACCCGACGTCACAGCTGCTGGGGTATAAAGGCATCAGCCGACGCCATTTTCCTCAGTGTTTCTTGCCCCAGATGCCAGGTGCCCTCTAGGAAGGCTAAATTTGGATAAATGCAAATAATTCCAAACAGTAGAGAGCAAAATATATATATATATATATATATATATATATATATATATATATACATACATATATACAAACAAATACACCATAATAGATTCCCCCAGCTAGCTAAAAGAGGGGTAAATACCCTAGGAATACCACAGAGGGGAAGGAGGGTGGGTAATCCTGACTGCAGATGCATACCTATCGGACATCTACATTTATGGTAGGTACAAAACTGTACTATGTCCTTCAAGGATGCATCTGCAGTCCTAACATATGGGTAGAATACCATAGCCAAACTGGCCGAGGAGGCACTAAGATAAAGATGGTGTAGTTAAGATCCCTTGCAAAACAGTAGTTGCAAAACCTGCTCGGGATCTAGAGTATAAGGGAAGATTATAATGCTTGGCAAATGTATGCACGGAGCTCCAAGTAGCAGCTTCTAAAATGTCTTTGGTAGCCACTCCTCGTAGGAAAGCTGTAGTGGTGGCTGTAGCTCTTGTGGAATGAGGTCTGATATTTTCAGGAGTTGTCTTTCCATGAAAAGAGTAACAAAAACGAATGCAGTTTCCTATCCATTTTGAGATTGTCTGTTTTGAAATTGCTTTTCCTTGCATTCCTGTTGCATATGCTACCAGAAGCTGGTCAGTTCTTCTGTTGGTCTTAGTTCTGTCCAGATAGTAGCGTAATTGTCTGTGCACATCCAAGGTATGTAGCAGTCTTTCCCCCCTGTTCTGTGGGTTGGGGAAGAATGTAGGTAAATGAATCGCTTGGTTCAATGATACTCTGGAGACCACTTTTGGCATAAAGGTAGGGTTAGTTCTCAGAGAGACTCTATCCTGATGGAAGATAAGGAAGGGTTGTACTGCCATTAATGCCTGTAACTCAGATACCCTTCTTGCTGAAGTGATTGCTAGCAGGAAAGCAGTTTTCCAAGACAAGAACTGTAATTCTGCTGTTGCTGCTGGTTCGAAGGGGGAAGTGTTAACTTTTCCAGCACAAAGTTGAGATCCCATGTAGGTAAAGGTGGTTTCCTTGGAGGTTTTACATTTTGATTCCTCTCAAGAACTGCCTGAGTAGAGGATGAGAGAAGACAGGAGGATCCATGTTGTATTCTGCTGAAATTGCTGATGCATGAATCTTAATGGAGGAGTAGGACAGGCCATTGTGGAACAGTTCTGCTAAGTATTCCAGGATGTGTGCTATGTTTGCCAATGAGACATTTTCTCCCTTTGCTGCACTCCAAATGAGGTATCTTTTCCACTTGGCTGAATAAGTTTTCCTTGTGGAGGGTCTGCATGCCTCCAGGATAATGTCCTTAACCCTCTGAGATAAATCTGGGTTATTTTGTTTTATGTAATATTCCAAGCAGCTAGCTGCAGTGTTTTCAAGTTTGGATGTAGGATCTTGTAGTTGTTCTGTGTTAGGAGTAAGGGACATAGAGGTAGAGGCCATGCGTGTGTCCGAGACATGCTTCTCAGTAGCGGGTACCAATGTTGCCTCGGCCAGTCTGGAGCTATCAGGATTACCCTTGGCTGATCCTCTCTGATCTTCAGTAGGACTTTGTACATCAAAGGAAGAGGTGGGAATGCATATGCTGTCAGGTTTTTCCAGCTGAAGGAAAGGGAGTCCACCCTCCAAGCAAGTGGGTGGTATGCTCTTGTGCAGAATTTCTTCAATTGGTGGTTGTGTGGGGAGGCGAACAGGTCTATCTCTGGTAGTCCCCATTTCTTTGTTATGGCTTTGAAGATATCTGGATGCAGCATCCATTCGTGAGCATCCGTGGTAGTTCTGCTTAAGGTGTCTGCTAGTGAATTTTCTTTTCCTGGTACAAATCTGGCCTGAAGTTGAATGTTGAGATTTAGGGCCACATTCCACAAGTCCATTGCCATTCGGCATAGAGGATATGAGTGTGTACCTCCCTGTTTGTTGATGTACCACATGACTGTGGTATTGTCCGTCCTTATCAGCAGATGACCTTGTTGAAGGAGTGGTCTGAATGCCTGGATCGCATGTTTCACTGCCAGCATCTCCTTTAGATTTATGTGTAGATTCAGCTGGTCTTGGGTCCATAGGCCTTGTATACACTTGTCCACCATGTGTGCCCTCCAGCCTAGGTCTGAGGCATCCGTGGTGATGGTCTGGCTTGGATGAGGTTTGTGGAAAGGCAATCCTCTGTTCAACTGACAGGCCTGAGCCCACCACAGGAATTCTTGCTTCAGGCATGGAATTATTGTAATCTGGGCTTCTAGACTGTGCTTGTGTTGAGACCATACATTCCTTAGGTACCATTGCAACTTTCTCATATGCAGCCTGGCATGCAGAATCAATATTATGCAGGATGCCATGTAACCCAGGGCTTACAGGACTTTCCTTGCAGTAAGCTGAGTTTGTGTTGTTAATGTCATGAAGTAGACTGGTAGTTGCTTTTGTTTTTCTTCTGTGAGAAAAGCCATCTGAGTTGATGTATCCAGTTCTGCACCCAAGAATGTTATCCTTTGGGATGGTACTAGTCTTGACTTTTGCATGTTGACTGTGTATCCCAAGGCTTGCAACAGTTGTATGACATTTTCCAAATCTTTTGTTAATTTTGCCTTGTTGTCCGCTTGTATTAGGCAGTCGTCCAGGTATGGGTAAATTTGAATTCCTGAAGCCTGCAATGAGCAATTACTGATGCCAGGCATTTCATGAATACTCTGGGCGCAGTAGATAAGCCAAAGGGCAATGCTGAGAATTGATAATGCTCTGATCCTGCAAGAAATCTGAGGTGTCTTCTGCAATCTGGTCGTATAGGGACGTGCAGGTATGCCTCCTTGAGATCTAGAGTCACCAGCCAAGGCTCCTTGCCCAGCATGGGAAGAAGTTGCTGGAGGGTCAGCATTTTGAATTTTGGAACAATGAGGTATGTGTTCAGTGTGGACAAGTCGAGAATAGGTCTCCATTGATTTTCTTTTCTTGGTACAAGGAAAAGCCTGGAGTAAAATCCTTGGCCTTGTTCCATAGGCGGTACCTTTTCTATAGCTCTCATCCTTAGTAAGTTGTTGATTTGTCTTAGAGCATCTGTTTTTTGGCTTGGTGGTAGGTTTGGCATTCCTCTCTTTTTTGGTAGAGTGTGGAAGTGAAACCTGTAGCCCTTGTCTATTGTTTGTAAAGTCCATTTGTCTCCTGTAATGTAATGCCAGTTGTCGGAAAATAAGGCTAGCTTTCCGCCCAAGGGTGCTTCCAGTTGTTCCCTGGTAGGTGGAACCAGAGCCAAGTCACTGTGTCTGCCCTGTGGAAGTGGTTGCAGTTGAATCTGTGGCAGTATTTCTCTGGTTGGTTGGTTGGTTGCCACTGACGTCCCATGTAGGCACCCCTAGATTGACCTCTGCCTCTTGGGCGTCTATTTCTGCCTCTCTGTGCTCTGGAGTTGTCTGGAAAGGACCAATTCTTCGAAGGCCAATTTCTGCTAAACCTCGGAGGTTGGACCTGTAAGAAATCCTTGACTGTTTGGACAGATTTTGCTTTTTCTTCCACCTTCTTTAGAACCTCCTGTGCAGGGGGAGCCAAACAAACTTTGTTTCTCCATGGGAGCATCTAGGAGTTTTGACTTAACATGGTCTGGTAAGGATTGTTCTTTTAACCAGGCATGCCTTCGAATCACTGTTCCAGTCATAGCTGATCTAAAGGAAGCCTCCAGTGCATCATAGCCACATTTTAAGAAATGGTTACTGACCTGCTGAGAGTTATGTACCAAATCCTGAAGGGACTTGCAGTCTATAGGTTCAGGAGAGGACAGTTTTTTTATTTAGCTGGTCTAACAAAAACTCCTGGTACTGAATCATGTGAAATTGACAGTTTAAGGCCTTGGCCGAAAGAGTAGCAGAAGTATAAACCTTTTTACCCCATCTCTCTAATGCTCTAGATTCCCTTTCAGAGGGAAGAGGGTTTTTGGCAGAGGCAGCTGCCACACCTTTAGGGCCCTGTGAAATGGTTTCAGGGTCTGCAACAGGAGCCTTATACAAATGGTAGTGTGTGTCTGGGACCCTGTAATATCTGTCAGGCTTGACAGGGGCCGGAGGAAGAGAATCAGGGGCAGTACAGGCATCATTATATGCATCATCAACAACTGTTAGTACTGGAGGAATGGCTAAAGGCCTATGCTGTGGTAAGTGTAAAAAAGTCCTTAGCCTTTTCCTTGAATCTGAAAAATCCTGGCCCTGCCATTGGAAGTGTTCCCTCATAGCATGTAAGGTTTCCCCAAAAGAAAATTCTTCAGGAGGAGAAGCAGAAGGAATGGAGTCTTCTGCATCAGAATCCTCATAAGGAGAATATGGGCCTTCCTGGGGGTCTGAAATGTCTGAGTCATCTGAGGAATAGTCTGTAGAGACAGGTTCCGGGGGTTCAGCCCTAGGCCTCTTATCTGGAGGGGGCTGAGAGGCCCTGTCTGGGTGAGGTTGGGATCCCCTGATCAAAGAAATGAGATCCTCAGCCAGGCTGAGTATTTGGCAACTAGAGGTAGGCCTATGTGAGGGAGTTTTAGCAGGTAAGGCCTTAGAAGATTTAGCTGCTTTAGCCCTGGAAAAAGCCTTGATAGACATAGAAGCAGGGGGTCTAGCAGCCCCACGTGCAGGGGTAGATATGTCTAAAGGAATAGTGTCTGACAAATCCTTGGTGCCTGCTTCTGTAGCAGTAAATTCAGTAGCAGATTCAGCCATGCTCTGAGAGGCCTCGGCTATCGGAGGCATGCTTTCGGCCGAAGGAAGAACCGAGGACTCGGTTTCAGCCGAAACCGAGACACTCTCGGTTGGCCTAACCGTGGTTTCGACCACGAGTGTCGGTCCTTTTCCTTGCGCTTTTTAGCTAATTGTGTAGTCGGAGTCTCCGACGGCATTTTGTATGCAAAAGCGGGACCAAAAAACTCCTCTGCAAACTCCGACCGACGTCTAAGCGTCCGTCGGTTGAAGGAAGCACAGGCTAGACAAGCTGATACGTCGTGGTCTGGGCCTAAGCAAGGAAGGCAGTAAGAGTGGAAATCCTTATGAGGTATTTGTTTCCCACAAGTTAAACAATTATTTACTTTGTCTGACATCGGCTGAGGCAAGAAAGAGTCCCCAACGGGGTACTTAGCTTTTTAGAAGTCTTTGGTAGTAGAAATCTCTGGATCTGACCGACCGACACTTGCGAACAGCTTCTGCTTCGGGCACCACGTGGCAATAAAGACTGAGAAAAATGGCGTCGGCTGATGCCTTTATACCCCAGCAGCTGTGACGTCGGGTGAAGTGCGACATCAGCCGAGGCCAGACCCAGACTTTGGAATCCGGCCGACCGAAGGGCTGCCTGAGGCAGGACAACCCATATGTTAGGACTGCAGATGCATCCTTGAAGGACATCTTCCCTAATGCCCTGGCTAAATTTCCCAGTAGTACAAATATCACCATGGGTCTATCTTGAAAAGAAGTGACCAGCCTGGTTGGACTAGTCAGATCAACAAAGGATGGATGGATTGATGGATAAAGAGACCTAGGGAGTGTTCTGGATAGATAAAATGTTCCACGTGTTGCCCATTTGTTCAACATTATGGGAGGTGGTGCTCCATAATCTATAGATGGAAGCTTGAAGAGTAATGGTCATGCTATTTTTTCACAATCTGAAGATGGAGTCACTGTTGAGCATATGTTCTCAGCAGTGAAAATACTGGTGGAGCACTGCCATGTTTCAGACTTGGAACTGTAATAATACAGTACCTGTATTTTATTAGTTTGCCATCCATCACACAAATGAGATTTCCTTGTCATTGCATGAAAGACGGGATATGCAAGAACTGTTATGGATGTAAAGTGTCTGTTGGTTTTCCTAAGATATTTGACAGTGAGACAAGTATGACTGGAGAAGGTGAGGGTAGTGCTCCTTTTGGAGCACAGAGGCTATGTGAGGAAGAGTCCAAGATTTTTTCAGGACATCCTCCATAAGTATTACAGCTGCCAGATCCTGCAGGAGAGAAATGCCAGGTTTTAATATAAGGCAGATGCCTGAAATAGTTGACTAAGGCTGTCAGCCATGCTACTGGCATCCCATGCACAGGGGAACAGTGCTGTCACCACTAGCCTAATAAGAGGCTGAAGTTAATACATGATCACAACCTCAGTACTGTAAATATACCATCATTTACCTAAACAAATAAGCTGCCACTGATTCTTACTATCCAATTTTCATTCTGCTCTGTCTTTATATCTTCAGCCTCTGCAGAGATTGAAAGGAACAGGGGAATGAATAGGGACAAACTAGAGCATCTAAGAGAGTGGCGAGATAAATATCACAGCTGCTGTGAAAGGTGTGTCTATTTGCAGAAACAGTTGTAGAAATTAAAAAGAATTGTGTGTAACATTTATATAGTGCAACCACATCTATCAGTGGCAGCATAACTTAAAATTAGTATGGTTGCATGATAGATTTTTCTTCTGCATGTCACAACCTGTACAAGAGGTGGTGCATATCATCATCAAAAAGGGGTTGAATCTAATTATGGCATGGAGGGAAAAAAAAGGCATTTGACAGCATCCCACATTTATGGATAAAGGAGTGCTTATAGACAGATGATATATACCCTACACTGATTACATTACAGTGACAAACCACTTTGCAATTAAGTCATGATAAAGGACAACTTATTCCAGAGATTAAAAAAAAAAATTCAGAGGGGGGGGGGGGGGGATATTTCAGGGTGACTTTGTCACTGTTTCTCTTTTGTCTTGCCTTTAACCCATTAACCTGTCTACCTAACAGATTAGGTCATGGTTACAATTTGGCTCCCAAAAAACAAAGTATTAAGACTTCTCATCTTTTTGTGGATTATTTAAAACTGTATAGTTCATCAGATGAGGAGTTGAAAGCACAACTGGAAATGGTCAAAACTTTCTCAGATGATATAAGAATCGAATTTGGTCTTGATAAATATGGAAAAAGTAACATTTAAAGCAGGAAAGCTGCAGCACAAAGAAAACATCAGTCTGGGACAAAAATGTGATATAAAGGAACTTGAGCAGGTGGGAGTATATAAATATTTGGTAAATGGTGGAGGACTGGTAATAAAACATGAACAAATGCAAATAAAACTCGAACATTTTAGAAGATTAAAATTAATACTGAAAACAGCTCAGACATCTAGGAACAAAGTCCAAACTATAAAGCAATTTGCTCTTCCTATTCCAACTTACAGTTTTGTGGTGATTGTCTGGCCCCCAAAAGGTGTTGGACAGGAAAACAAGAACATTGCTTCACACATCAAATGATATATAAAAATCAGTGTATACCAAGATTATATATTCCTCATTCTGAAGGGGGGTATGGGCCTCTTTCAAACTGATTACATGTACAGATCTGCAATTGTAGGACTGCATATGTAACTGTTGACCTTGTCAGATCTAAACATAGTGAAAGTTTTGAAACATGAAGAGAACAAGCCTAAGATCACTTTCTTGCTTAGTTTAGCACAGACATATTGGTCAAGCAGGAATAGAAACCAAACCAGAAGTAGATAAAAATCAGGCAACAACTGAATGTGCCAAAAAACAAAAGAAATAATACAAGGAGAAGGATAGAAATGTGGAAAAGGCATAAATACAGTTGCAAGTACAAACAAATCCTAGAACAACCTCATGTTGATCAGGATTTGATGTGGGAATGGTTAAGGGGAAGTGAATTTAAACCAAAACATGAAAGGTTAATTAATATTGGCAGCTCAAGACAGCAGACTTGCGTACATGTTGGTTTACAAAGTTCATTGAGCATGTGGAAGAAACGGACAAATCAAGTGAAGGTAACACTTTTATCACCTGTCAGGCACTGGCAAAGCTTGAGGGGGGGGGGTAGGCAGAAGTTTGGCTGCCTCCATCTGCTGTACAGAGACCATACTCCAGTGACTTTTTTGGTCACATCACTCTCCAACCTGGTCTTTAGTTTCTGAGACAGGACTCAGTGGTGATGGCTCCCTAGGCAAGCAGTAAATTCCCACTGTGTCTAAGCTGGTAGAAACTGCATTCTTCAAACACCCAGTCCTATCCCCAAATTTTGGGTTCTTTTCCTTTTGTGTCCATACGCAGCCCTGTATGTTGTACATTCCTCCCCCTACCATTGTCCTCCATCTGTCTGGTGCCTCCTACACTATTATGTTCCCCTCCTTCATTGTGTTACCCTACACACTGCCTGTCATGTTTGTGCCCCATTACTCATCTCTTACTTCCCCAAATTCCTTTTTCAACTGCCCTTCTCAATAAAAATAATGCAAAAGGGTACTTGTCCAACAACAATAAAATAAAATGCTATACTATACTCCTATCCATACATTTCAACTTAGTACTAACCTATGAACCTACAGATATTTAATTAATGTGCACATGATGGCTACAATTGCTCATTATAAAAGGTGTAGTTTCCTGAGAAATCCTTGAGCACATCAGGGATTAAATTATTACAGCTATTGCAAGTCACCATAATTATTGAGCTAAAATTTGAGAGGTACACTTCTATTCCACCAACATCCTATTTATTCCTTATTTACTCAGCTTATGTTATACTCTCTGCTTGATCCCTTTTTCATGTCTATCCCGTATTCCCATATCTGACTTATATGTTCAAAAATAGATGAAAACATATACAGAATATTATATTCATAAATTAGCAGAAAGTATTCTAAGAACTAACACAACACAAGAATGGAGAAAGGGATTCTTCTGATAGGTAATTATGTATACACAGAATAGGCAAAAGGGGGCTGGAATTTACTATTGAAAACTGGCAAAGTAACCAAAGTACTGGGAGCAAATAACTAGAAAGGGAAAAGTAATAGAATGGGAAGAGGCCAATAAGACATTTGGACTGCAGACCAAATACTGCCATTTTTATCAAGGATTGATATCTGAGTATAGGCAAAGAGAAAGGGATAGCAGAATCCTAAGTAAAAGACCTGCTCTGGTAAGAGTACTAGAAAAGAAGCTGCTGTTGAGTAAAACATAATTAGTAGGGCATATAAAATATTGCACTATAACTATAGGAATCAGAGGTTAGAAAAGAGTGGGAAGAGAACTTGAATAAGCAGTTCACAAGGGAATGATGGGAGATATGTATGGCTCCCAAATATGCAACAAAGACTAGTAGATTTAGGAATTTTGTTTGGAGGTGTTTGCACAGGTATTTTTATACCCCAAGTGGACTCCAAAGAATTGTTCCTCAGGGAGACAATAAATGTTGGAGTTGTGATGGGGGATAGTGAGGTAACTGGAAATGTGTTTTAGGAGTATAATGATCTAGCAGAATTTAAAAATTCCTTACAGAATACTCTGTCAGAAATATTGGTTGAGCAAATGGCTGTAACTTCGGAAATTATTTTTTGAGCTGTGATACAGGATCTGAATTGCCTAGGTGTAGTAAGGCCTTGATACTTTTAATTCTGGTGGCCTACAAAAAAGCACTTATTAGAAAATAGAAATCAAAGTATAAACCAACTATATTCATTTTGAAGTAATGAATATAGTAACAGAGATATAAAAAAAATGACGTGTGATCTTTAGACAAGGGTAGGATTAAATTACATAGAAAAATGTGAAGTGGGAACAATACATGTAGAATAATGTTTTGGAGGAGGAGTGATGTTTAGGGAAAGGCAGGAATCGATCGATTTATGTAATGGATTGATGATAACTGTATAAACCACTATATGTGATGTATAATTTTTGCAACTGTGAACATGTTGACATAGTTTGCTTTCTTTTAGATGAATGTATATTTGTTTATGTCTGAAGTGATTATTCAATAAAGGTGTTAAAGATAAATGAAGAATCACACACGCCTACAAAGGATTTACAACTCAAAATCAGCTCACTGTGGTCCTATGTTACATGACAGTTGACAGAGTAACATCAGTGTTCATCTATAACCACAGGAAAATGACGGTTCTCCTTTTGTAACAAAAATAAAGAAAAATCCTCAATAAGCACACATAAGCTGAGCATGTATTAGTCTCACCAAGCAGTAATAAAATACAGTAAAGTTAATACTTTCTTTGTAAAGGCCTCAATGACTAAATGTTTTTATGATGTGATGAGTTCATTGTCAGTGCACAGGGTGCAGGTTTCTAATCTGTGGAGGGTGAATGTTATTTTACAGTATTATGGTTTCATCATATGACATGCATTCCATTCCCCTGCAATGTTTTTTATTTTTGTACCCCTTTCTTCTGAATGTTTCATTGACATACCTGGCTAATGTTCTGGCTCAGGGGACATGAGTGGCACAGGCATAGGTTCAAATCTGTTCAGGTATCAGTCACTTTTTTTGCAACTCTACATTCTCTTACCAACACTATAACTATGTATGATTCTGAAACATACCTGGTTTGTTTTTTCGAGAATATGAGTAACACAGGGATGATTTCAAATCCATAAAAGTGCAAGCATCTTGTTATGCTATCATGTCTTCCTTTCATCTGAAATGAAGCATTCCTGTCATCAGTATGTTTTCATGGAGTTTGGCACTGTCTAATAAAAGTAAGTACTAACTTATCCAGCATTGTTGAACTAAGAAGTTGTGAGATATGTGCTTAACCCTCCCATCCAACTCATTCTTTCTTAACTCACCTTATGTTCTACTCGCTGTGTGCTTCCCCTTACTTCAGCCTTGTATTCCTATTTCCAAGCTTCAACCTGGTCAAAAAATAAGACACGACATACACATACCCACAAAGAGCTTATAACAGGCAAGAATCATGTCTATGTGGTCATATATTGCACAATAGTTTTCAAAGAGCAATGTGGTCATATATAACCACAGACAAATGATAATTTTCTTTCTATGGCAAAAATGGAGAAAAATCTTTTGAATGTGCTAAGAGCTCTGCATCTGTCATTCAGCTGGACTAGCTCTGTGTTATTAAACAATACTGAAATAAGGTGAAGTACGTAATACCAATGTAACAGTTTTCATGGCTCATTGTACTCATGAAGTGGTGTGTACATTTAGGTTGATGGTTTTGATCCCCTGATTATTGTATGTTTTACAATGTGTAGCCTTCACTTGTCAGCATTGTTCTAACGTACCCCAGAAATGTGTTTTCTGGAAACATTTTCTTTCAGTTCTTTCATGTATTCATGCTAGTGCCCTGGTCTGGAGAATACCAGTAGCAAAGGCATGGGTTCAGTTCCATTCAGGTGTTTGTTTCCTTTCTTGCTATCATATGTTCCATTCCTATGACAGTAAACATTCCTGTCATCAATGTGTAGATTTTGCTAGGGAATTTGACATGTTCTAATCTACGTTTGGATTCATCAGCCATTGTTGACCTAGGAAGTTAAGAGATATCACTCCTATCCTACCTCCATCCTGCTAATGCCATATTTGAAACCCCTGTGTTTCCACTTTTCATTTCTGTCATATACTCCCATTTTCAAACTACAAGGCATTCATAATATAGAAACCACACACACATATGACCAAAAAGGACTTATACAAATGCCATATTTTTGCACTGTTCTAGAATTCACTTCAAATTTGTGTCTTCTGACCTCTTCACTATAAGGTATTCTGTGGCTTCATGTGGTAATGTATTGGTCTGTTTAATGTCAGTTAGACAGGCAAGGGTTCAATTCCATTGAGAAGTGCCATGTATCAGCTTTTAAAATGCCTCTATCAGTCAAATGAGAAGTAAGGTAAACATATTGTGTATGAGACAGCTTTCACTGCTCAGTGTGTCATGCAGTAATTGATACATTTACAGTACACTGGCAGAAGGGTTTTAATCCCCTGATGGTTGGTATGTTGTTTTAAATTTTTAGTTTTCAGTCATCACTGTTCTAACATTCCCTTGAAATGTATGTTTTCTGACCCCTTTAGCATGTGTTCTCTGGTTTCACTTGATAATGCCCTTGTCTGCAGTATGCCAAACAGGTAGGGGTTCAAATCCATTGAAGTCTACCTACATCAGTCAGCAAGAAACTCATATTGTGCAACTATGAATGAAGGGAAACATAATACATGCATGTCACAGCTCCCATGGATCAGAGTAGTCATGCAGTGATGTGTAAATTGTCAATATACTGGCAGATAGGTCTTACTCCCCTGATGTTTGTGATATTGTTTTCTAATATTCAGTTTCCAGTCTTCAACATTGTTCTAGTATTTCTCTGAAAGTGTTTTTTTTTTTTTTACCTCCCCTTTTTTCAAAACACCTTTATTAAATTATCGCTTAAGATATAGGCAAACGTACATTAACAGAGAAGAAAAAACATTTTAATATTTTTCCATTAAATACAATCTGCAATATACATCACATATATTTTCTTTGCTACTATCATAAGACCAGTATTAGAAAAAAATGCTAAATTCTTGTCTTCTCTTAAACCTGTCTTTCTCCTAAACATTCATGTACTTGTTACCACAATTTCCATTTACTTTTATGCAATGTGCTCCTTTTCCCTTTTCTAATGATCCCTCTCCCAGTTCTTGTATCTCTTATAATATTCAGTACCTCAAATGCAGTTAGTGTTAACTTTGATTTCCATTTTATTTTAATTATATTTGTTTACCGGGTAGTGTCTAACTGGGCCAGGAGCCAGTTTTCAGTGGAGACCCAGGGAGAAAAGCTCAAACAGATAAAAGAGAAAAACACAGTAGAGTAACACATACATGGTACAAATACAGATATATTTGAATAAAAGTTACAAGGAGGCTATTTTGCAATATACAAGGAAGAATACCCATCATGGTAAGAAGGAAAAAATCTAACTTTTTTTTTACGTGGTTGACAAATAATAACCTATCACATGGGATTGTATAAAGATGGTATGATACAATGTTGATTTAGGTAGACCGAGGGACAGTAAGTGAGGGTAATGTAGCCTGGAACTGAATAGGAACACAGCCAGTGATTAATGAGGTGCTCTTTAAGAAGACGTTTGAAATTGTGACTGTTTGGATTCTTTTAGGATATGTTGTAGAAGCAAGTTCCAGGTTTTGGCAATTTTATTAGAGTAGAGGGAGTCTCCATAGTGGTTATGGGATTTAATTACTTTTAGAATTAATTTGTCAGATGATCTGAGAGACCTAAGGTTTGTTTTAGGTTGAACTAGGTCAGTGAGAGCAGGGCAGTTGTTGGGTTTATGGGTGATACAGTGGGAAGTGGTTAATTGGTTAAGACACAGTAGGTTGGGTAGTTCAATTCACTTGAGTTGGTGAAGAGGGAACAGTGATGAGCTCTATGGGGATGGTTTACTGCAAACTTGGCTATTTTGTTGTAGCAAGTCTCTAAGATATTCAGATTGGACTTGTGCAGGTTGGTAAAGATTTGGGAGCAATAAAGGAGGGTGGATAGTAGGTGGGATCTGGCAGTTGATAGTCTGACATTGTTGGTTAGATATGGTTTGGCCCTATAGAATGAGCCAAGTTTGTGGACTTTTTTAATTGTTAGTGCTATATGTTTGTCAAATTTTAGACAGTTATCTATTGTTATGCCTTGAAGCTTAGTTTGATTGACTGGTTCAATTTTTGTACTGTTAAGAGGAGTAGATGGAGAGAGGGGGTGGTTATTTTTAGTTATTTTATTACAGAATACCATTAGCTTTGTTTTTTTAGGGGTGAGTATGAGTTTATGGTTGGTGAGGTAGTCTTCTACGTCTTGGAGAGATTTTTGGGTTTTTTCTTGAAGTTCCTGAGGAGATGGGGCTGAGCAGATGAGTGACATCATCAGCATACTGAATGATAGAGGCTAGCCAAGTGGAACTACTAAGGTTATTGGTAAATATGATGAAGAGGAGAGGTCCGAGGATGGAGCCTTGGGGGACTTTTTCTAGTAATTTGTTTTTTTGGCAGCCAACAGATTTAAACTTAATAAGGTCTTACTATGTCTAAGAAATTCAGATCCTGTATCCCAGTTCAGATGAATCATTTCCTTACTTACAGCCATTTGCTCACCCAATATATCTGATGGAGTTCTCTGTAGCGAATATTTAAAATCTGCCAACTCAGTACACTCCCAAAACATGTTCCTAGTTGCCTCTTTCTTCTCCATCACACCTCCAACATTTGCTATCTACCTGAGGAAAAATTCTTTGAAGTCTGCTTAGGGTATAAAAATACCTATGCAAATATTTCCAAGGAAAATCTTTTGGACTTGGTTGCTTACTGGGAAGCCACATGTCTTCCCATTTTCTTGTAAAGTGTTCTCCTTGGTTGATAAAAGTATGTTGTCCGGCCTGTATATAAGACTAAAGGGACTAAAAACATTTTCACTGCTTGTATCTTAACACCCATATCCATAAATTAGAGGTTCCAGTATCTCAATTTTTATATCATATTTTAGCCTCTTCCCACATATCCTTAGCTGCCATAACAGAAGCCTTTCTATTCCATACTCAACACTTCATCTTATCATGTTTCCATAAATATGTACATTGCTGAACCAATTTATGTATAGGTACATAATTTACAGCTATAGCCTTTGTTTTCTCTTCATTAATTGTATATCCCAAAAAGACTTGAAACTGTCTCAAAATATTATTTATTGGGGGCAAAATAATATCTGCAAATAAAGCCAACCTTTCTTGATTACCATACCAAATATATCTTTGTATTTCTGAGGCCCTTATTTTCTTTGCTGAATAAAGCAAATAAAGGGGAAAGAGGACACCCCTATCTGGTACCGCTGTTCACATACAGCTTATCTGAGAGGAACCCTCCCACTTTAATTCTTGTCTGTGATCATTCATATATCCTTCTAATTAATGTTATTATAGTATTGGGGGAATGCAAATGCTTCCAATGCCCTACTCATACAATCCCAGCTTACTCTGTCAAATGCTTCCTCTACATCATGACCAATCAACAGTAGAGATATTTTCATACATTCTGCTTCCCTCTGGATCATCATTGTTCTACTAATGTTATCAAATGTTAAAATCTAGAAGATTTAGGATTTTTGCTTTGAAACATTTACATAGGTATTTTTATACCCCACGTAGACTTCAGAAAATTTTTCCTCAGGTAGACAGCAAATGTTGGAGGTGTGATGGGGAAGAAATAGGCAATTGGGAGGATATTTTCTGGGAGAGTAATGAGTTGGCAGACTTTAAACATTCCTTGCAGACTACTCTATCAGAGATATTGTGTAAGAGAATTGAAGTATCTGGGGAAATTATTTTTCTGAGCTGTGATACAAAATTGGAATTACCTAGACATAATAAGGCCTTCCGGAGTCTAATTATGGTGGTTGGCAAAAAAGCAATTACTAGAAAATGGAAATCAAAGTCTAAACCAACTGTACTAGAAATAGTGAATATAGTAACATAGAAAAAACAACTGGAACTGCGATCTTTAAAAAAGGGAAAGAGCAAATTACATAGGAAAAATGTTGAATTGGGGGACAATATATGCAGGGGAGGAATGGGGTTTAAAAGAAGACAGGATTTGAATGAGCTATGTAATGTTGACAATGACTGGGTAGATAAGTGATGCATAATGTCTGCAACTAAAATTATTGCAATATGGCTTACGTATAATGCTTGCAACTAAGAGTATGTCAGTATGGTTTGTTTTCATTTATATAAATGTATGATTGCCTGTGTCATAAGTGATAATTTAGTAAAGATGTTTCTTGTTTAAAAAAGTAAAATGTTTACCTCACTCCACAAAACAACACTGATTCATATATGTATATATATATATATATATATATATATATACATATATATATAATTTGACAAACACCTTTTCAATTATTTTAGCCAGTATAGACAAACACTTTATAATTATGGTTTAAAATTTAAATGGGCCTATATGAAGCTGAGTATGAAGGGGCTTTACCATCTTTAGATAACAAAGCCACCACAGCTTTCTCCTAAGAGGTTGGTGTTTCCCCACCTTTAAAAAGGCTGTTTAACAAAACCTTCCAGATATTTATTACTTTCTTTCCAAACTTCCACAGGAATACCACCTGTTCCTGGAGACTTTCCTGAATATTGATTGTACATCACTGTTTTTATCTCATCACCTCCTATCTTAACTGTTAGTTGTTGAGTCTCATCTACATCTTACCTTGGCATAATTAAATCTTTATTTCCATATTTCTCTGCTTTATATAAATTTTCATAAAATGTATGGAATATCTAAAATCTGTACATGATTTCTGATTATTTTTCTTGCTATAGGTTCCTTAGGTTTGGCAACAACCCTTTGAATATTCTGTTACCCAAGTCATTGTCCTAAAACATTTAGGACAATGTTCTGTTACCCAAGTCATTGTCCTAAAAGTTTTTGTGCTCTGGAGTTATCAAAAATAGTTGCTTAACTGCAATCTTTCTAAACCTAATATCCAAATACTCCCTTATTTTCTCTTTAGCACTCTGTATTTGCTCTTCTTCTCCAGTGAGATTCACATTATTCTGGAATACTTGAACTTTTGTTAGCCCCTCTAAGCAATTTATATTATTTCTTCCATCTCTGTTTCTCTTTTCTTTCAACCCTATTTTTAAACTCATTTTAATTTTATCTCAGTCACTAGCTGTAACTTCTGAAGATAAAAAATATCTTCCCTAATAACTCTCAAATAATTTCCACTACCCATTCCTTAAATTCCTCTTTTTAACAGGTAGGTAAGCACCAGTGTTATTTTTACATCATTATCCTGTATTTTATCTATAACTTTTTATTAGTGTATCATCCAAAATAGTTATTGGATGAGTGTTGAAGCTTTTAACTCTGCATTTCTTAATATAATTCAATATTATTTTTCTTTTTTTATCTGTACCTGTAAGGCTATTCACATTCCAGGATAATATGGACAGTGACAGCCATCATGATAAAAAAAAAACATTGTTCCCACCTATTTATTATACATAACAGTTTTTTGAATGCATATTTGCAGTTTTTGTGTTGCATGCCTATAATGATGTTTAGCAGGCTGATATCATGTATATTTGTTTCTGCTCATCTCCATTTGAACCCGTCACATTTTTCAAAACTTTTTGTTTCAACAAAAACCCTCAAACAAAAAACTAAATACAAAACATCCCATACTCTATTAACTTGGAACAAACACACAAAACTGTGTGTATCTTAAAAACATGAAATTAATCCCCCAGAAGGGAGAAATTGAAAAAAATGGATTCCTGCACCTACAGGAATGATCTAATCTACAATTAAGTTAACCCATGCTAAAGTGCATTCTACTGCCTATGCTCCCACTTACACAGATTGCTGTCTGTTTTCTTATGTCTCTCTTCCCCTCCTGCTTATGAAAAAATAGCTTGTATGCTTTCAGAAAACATTAACTTTTAGCCCTAAGAAAAAGTGCACCGGCTATCTTTAAATAAAACTAAATTATACACTGTTCTAGTAATTGCATTAATGTATTAATCTTGCTAGGGAGGTTGTTACCTCTTATTCACTTCAAATAATTTCAAACTTAATTTTTTTGGATGAGCTGCTTGCCATTGTACCTTTAAATTTTGCATTTCTCTCAGCAAAGAATACTCAGAATTCTCAGGATTAACTGCTTCCACCTATAGACAGCTTTTCTCCATGGAAATGTACTTAGCAAGGAGTCTGTAAACTTCAATCAGAAAAGAATGCACAGTTGCCCTCAGCTCCAGACATCTTGACTCCACTGAACACTTGCAAGTGGAAAACAATCAAGCTAATATATTTGCAGTTGTAAGAAGCTTAGCATTTTTAGCAGCTGCAGTGGCTAAGGCACTGGACTTGAATAAGAAGCTTAGCATTTTTATGTCTTTCATCATTTTGTCTTATTTTTAAAGCTTACATGCTTATAAAAACATTTACAGTTTAAGATAAATGTAGAAAGCTAGCCATTCATCCTTGTAAAATAAAAAGAAAAAATCCTAATTCTATAAATATAATATAATCAGTGCATTTTACATCCCACCGACACTCCAAGCAGCCCAGGATCACAGCATATGAATATTAAACTTGCTTTTGTCCAATCTTTTTTTCTATTATTAGAGTGTGCTTGTTTACTTTAATATCTTTAACAAATACAACAGCCACTGAAAAGACCATACACACACTTGCAGTACTCCTACCGACACACTACACAAAACTGTTTTACTGTATAGAACATGTAGTTTATATCATGAAATGTTTTATATTCTAATAAGAACAAAGTTGTTTAACTTGGTTAGTTTTCCCTCTTTTTGTGTCCTTCTAAACATTAATGATATAAAGTGGGATATATACTTTACAGTCCACAAACAAGTTTTACAAAGTTAAGAAAAGTCCAGTATTTTTTCCTGTTAAAAAAGTCCAGTATTTTTCAGCCATTTTTTCTTGCCAAACCATATTTCAAAAATGTGATAAGATGCTTTATAGTCTTCCATTTATTCACTAATTTCAGGGTTGCTGATGATCTTCCTGTTCATCTTCATCTCCCAACACCAGACTCTGGTTCAAGTCCAAGATACTGCTGATTCTTCACCCAGACCCTGTGCTTTTTTTTCCGTCATTCAGGCATTTTCCTTTGAAACACTGGAAACAATTTTATGGCAGTCTCTGCATGAGTCTTACCATCAGAAGAATGAGAAGCAATATCCCCTTCTGCTTGCTGACTCACTTTTTGATCAATAAACTTTTTTTTTTTTATTTCCTCCTTAGCCTGTTCTGCATCAAAAAATGACTTCTCCTCCAGAAAAAAAAAAAAACATTTTGAAGACAACTGGGTACAGCAGGTTGAATCTCACACCTGCATCTCATCATCCCCTTATTACTGTGATGAATGTCCTTCTCTTCTGTCTGGTGTACAGGGAATAATTATTTTCTACAAACACTCTGCTGTCTCCAATTTTTAATACTTTTCCCTTCTGCCACAATTTTGTCAGGATTACCTCTCTCTGCTGGTATGATTGTATCTATACTGATATAGGTCTTGGCTGCTTTCTCATGGCAAGGTTTGGAGAATATACTCAACAAGTCCTTTCAGTTAACAAATTCTACTGTTGAATACCAGTCCAGTTGCTTATTTGTGCTTTCATAAAATGAATACAGTTTATTCCTTCCAGTTAGTCTGGTACAGCAGAAAATCTCAGGTTTTCTCTGTGTGCGCCGTGTCTTCTAATACTATTTTTAAACTGTTCTTCTTGAGAAACCTCATATTCAGCTGGCTTTTTCTTCACCACTCTCTGATTTTTGCAGTTTTATCAGTTTATCTGAAGGCTAGTTAAAGCTTCTTATGTTTTTCCAGACTTTTATTGTTTTAATTTATATATTCATTCAATGTTTCATTTACTTTAATCACCTCTGAGTAGATTTGTTTTATTTTTTCCTGTAAATTGCTGGAAGGCATCTCTTGAACCAAAGCTGAAACTTGAACTGTTGTTTTCTGAACAGCTGCAGAATCCTTCCCAGACAGTGTTTTCTCTTCACCTTTTCTGGTTGATTTTCTTTCAGGTTTTCCAAATTTCTTCTTTGCTGACATCCAAGCAGTGTATGTACTAGCCAGTAACTAAATTTTACCAAAAAAAAAACCAAACTTTTTTGTGGCACTCCTTTTTCTCAGTTTATGTTTTCACACTGGGAGAGCTAAGGTTATGCTGTTGATCTGTGTGCAGCTATCTTGGAAGTTTGTGTTTGCTGATCCCTTCACTATAATTTTTTCTGTGGCTTCATTTACTATTACACTGGTCTAGAGAATATCATTGCCAAAGCAGGGGTTCAAACTTATAAAGGTGCATTTTTCTTATCTTGCTATCATGTGCTCCATTTCCCTGAAAGGTGTTTTTCAGACATATTTGTTATGAGTGCCTCCATGCCATGCGAATACCCTAAGTCTAGAGAATGCCAGTAACATAGGCAGAGGTTCATTTCCATTCATGTGTGTTTCTATTTTCCTAGTACTATGTGCTTCATTCCCTGAAATGTGTTGTACTGAAACACTCCCTATGAAGAATTCTGTGGCTTGACTGGCTAAAACCCTGGATAATGGAATATCAGCTAGAGAGAGACATGGGTTCAATTATCTGCAGGTGTATTGCTTTTTTCTTGCTATCATGTGTTCCATTCCCCTGAAAGTAAACATTCACATCATCAATGTGTAAATTATGCTCGGGAGTTTGGCACTTTCTACCCTAATGCATTTCTAGATTTGTCCACCATTGTTGAGTTAGGAAGTTGAGAGATATGGGATTCTATCCCACCTCCATCCTGCTTATTCCATATGTGCTCATGTGTTGTACCCTCTCCTTGCTTATACTTTTCATCTCTGTCTGTCCTACACCCCAATTTCCAGCCCATGATATGATTAAAAAATAGAAACCCCACACATATGCTGCAAATGGGCATAAAATTCAAAATCATTTTCTGTGGTCACATGCTGGGTGACAATTTGCTGAGAGCAACATAGATGACTGTATATTACCACAAATAAATGGCAGTATACATTATAGAGCAGAACTGATGAAAACGACCATGGGAATATAAGGCTAGGTTTCTTTAGATCCTCACAGATCAGTACTGTAGTAAATAACTATGAACCATCAGCCATCAGTGGTATTTTCCCCCTGCTGTTGCCCATTTCTATATATATTTTGTGCTGTACATTACATCAACTTTCTAAATCTGTATGGCCAGAGGCTCAGGAGAAATATAAATTAAGTCACGACTGTAGATTGTAGCACGAAAGAATAGTAAGGGCTGCTAATAAGATGTGTGACCTCTCCTGGGATAAGTGAAGTCTTCCCCTACTAGTCAGTCTAATGTTCAAGGTCAAAAGTGATCCAAGGGCCTTAAATTGTATTGTTGGCCAAAGGGTATAAAGCCATCAGTCAGCTTGATGGGTCATTAAGCAATATGTGAAGAATCAGTTGGGAATAAGACTTGGGGAAGCAAATTCAGGTAGAGTACTGTAAGAGCAGGTGTGTCATCTTACTGGATTTGCTAATAAGTATACCTTTCAGCTGACTAGATTTTTTCCCTATCTTTGGCTTGTTCCTCATAAAATGTGTGGTTTTCTGGCAAATCACTGAAGACTGAAGTCAATAAACAGTGGCACAGATTTGAGCTTCAGACTTCATCTCCTTCAGAAATTGCATGCTAATACAAATCCTGTGATTCTGTCAATTTTCTAAGTTTGTAAGATAAATATTTAAAATCTGTCCTGATTTTCTGGAGCCTCTGCTTCCCATTATTTTAAGCTTTTTCCAGATGTCTTCTACTAAGAGATTAAAAGGTATGCTAATGAGAGGAAGAGATTCAGAATGTTTGCTTGGTTCATAGGTTGGTACTAGGCTATCGGCCCTAGGGCCTATGCAAGCCTAGCCATAACAGTTCCCTGGACATTTCTTCCCACAATATTTACTTCTGTGGGCCCCTGACTAGCAGGGTGAATGACATGATCCCAGGGGAGAATTTCCCATCTCTCATCCAATCATCAAGGTTGCTTTTGAAGACAGCCAATGAGGCACTCTGCTTGACATGTATGAGCAGTCTATTCCAGAGTATGGGGAGTCTCTCGGTCAGGAACCTATCCCTCCAACATGTTTTGTTCATTGTGATGACAAGGGTTAGATCCCTGGAGCATGTGGCTTTGAGGGATTTGGATTTCTTTAAGTGGAGCATGTGCAACAGCTCAGGGTTTGACACGGACTTGTATGTTAAGCAGAGATCACCTCTGAGTAGAAGCTACGCCACAGAGTATAACTGGAGTTTTTTTTAGACGGTCAGCATATGGCATCTGCTTTAGGCCTGTGATTCTTTTAGTGAGGTATTTCTGTGGCCTTTCCAGCTGTTGCAGATGCCTTGTGAGGTACATACCAAACGGGGCATTATACTCTACAATGGGTCTAATGAGGGATGAGTGCAGTGGGACAATGACCTCCTTTTTTCTGGATGAAAAGCCCTTAGTGAAGAGGTGTACCACATAGAAGAATTTCCTGACTGTTATGGCAATGTGTTTATCAAAAGTGAGACCACTGTCCACCTGTGTCCCTAAGTCTCTCATCACACTTTCGATGTTTAGTGTCCTGCCACCTATGTGGTAATTCATGGGTACATGTTTTATTCCAAAGGGGATAACTATACATTTCTTGGCATTAAGCTTGAGCCCATGGTTCTGGCACCAGGCATCTGTTTCTGTAAGGCCCAATTGTAGAATATCCACATCATTTGGGGATTCAATAATGGCTCCCAGTTAGCAGTCATCTGCAAACTTTGTTAGCCAGAGTCCCTTAGTGTTGGCCTGTACTTCAAATATATATATATATATATATATATATGTATGAATGCATGTATGTATATATGTGTATATATATATATATGCATGTAAATGCATGTATATATATATATATATATATATATATATATATATATATATATATATATATATACATGTATATATATGTATGTATATATATATATATATATATATATATATATATATATATATATATATATATATATATATATATATATATATATATATATATATATATATATATATATATATATATATATATATATATATATATATATATATATATATATATATACATATATATATATATATATATATATATATATGTATATATACATATATATATATATATATATATATATATATATATATATATATATATATATATATATATATATATATATATATATATATATATATATATATATATATGTATATATATATATATATATATATATATATATATATATATATATATATATATGTATATATATATATATATATATATATATATATATATATATATATATATATGTGTGTGTATATATATATATATATATATATATATATATATATATATATATATATATATATATATATATATATGTGTGTATATATATATATATATATATATATATATATATATAGGGTCTATATTATAACTTCGAATTTTATAAAGTTCGAATGTTATAATATCGAACCAGTAATGTCGAACGTTGAAAACAGCAAAGGTGCAGTGGCTTCGCTGTTTTCAGCATTCGATATGTTGGAACATTACGGGTCGGGTTCAGGTAAGTGTGCGATTGTGTGGGATGCCTCCTGGCTGAAACATATGGTTGATAGATGGTGGTGGTTGGAAGTATGAATGCCATGTGAGAGGAACATGGTGTCATATTTTTTGGAACTCTCCTAAGCTCCTGGGTTTTAAGAAGCATCTGCAGGAATTAGCCTTGCAGGTCTCCAAAAAGCAATGATCTTGATGATGAGATGCTCCTCTTGGGCATAGGACTGGAGCAACATCTAAAGTACACACCAAAGCCCTATTGATATGTGTGATGATAAAAAGCCATTATGGAATGTTGCTACTTCTGTTTCACTACAGTTAAAGAAATTGTAAGACAACGTCAGAAGGGGGAGAAAGCTAAATTAAGTAACATGCAACTGGAATTATCCCTGATAACAGCTTCCTGGTTTAAAAATGATCTTTCCAATCAGTACTTCTCTGTTAAGTTTTAGTACACCCTTTCTGCTTCCACCTCTCTCCTTAAAGAAGTCCCCCCCCCCCAGGGATCAATTCTGGCTGCCCCTCTGTTTTCCATTTTCATTAATAAACCACTATATGCTGATGACATGGTTTTATTTCACTCAAACCTGACCTCCTTGTTCATACAACTTCAAGCAGACTTTTTCCTCTTATGAAATGGCTTAATAACAAAAAAATTAATGCAGACTACTTCCAAAACTAAAGTAATGTTTGGTCCCTTTACTAACTGGCAGAAAAAAAGTACAGTTTTGTACCTACCATAAATGCAGATGTTCGAGTGTATACCCTGCTGCAGTCATCACACTTGGGTTATCCTGCCGTCAGGCGGTCCCGCAGTCGGCCGGAATTCCAAAGTCTTGGTCCGGCATCGGTTGCTGTCACTTCTTCCCTGACATCAGAGTGCCAGGGGTATATCAGAGGCATCCAATGCCATTTTCTTCAGTTTTTCTTGCCCCAGATGTCAGGTGCCCCTAATAGGTAGGCAAAAAATATATATATGAAAAAATAAAACAAAAGCCTTAGGCACAAGCAAATACACCACAGAGGTAGTATAGAATAGAGTGGTACAGATAAGTTCAGCTAGTTCAGAGGGGATGGAGGGAGGGTAACCTGGACTGCAGCAGGGTATACACTCAAACATCTACATTTATGGTAGGTACAAAACTGTACTATGTTCATCGTGTTACCATGCTGCAGTCATCACACTTGGGTAGAATCCCAAAGCTAAGGATGGGAGGTGGAGTCAAACAGGGTTAGAGGAGGCTAGAAGGCCCTGCAAAACTGCAGTGGCGAAGACAGCTCTAGTCTTAGAGTAAAGTGGTAAGTGGTAATGTTTGGTGAAGGTGTGTACTGAACTCCAAGTTGCAGCTTCCAGAATATCCTTGGTTGGCACATCCCTGAGGAAGGCTGTAGATGTAGCTGTTGCACTGGTAGAGTGGGGCCTTATGGTATCAGGAACTGGTTTTCCATGGTGGGTGTAGCAAAAACATATGCAATGTCCTATCCATTTAGAAATGGTCTGTTTTGAGATAGCCTTTCCTTGTGATGCTGTAGCATAGGATACAAAAAGCTGGTCAGATTTTCTGAAAACCTTAGTTTTATCCAAGTAGTAACGTAGCTGCCTGTGAATGTCCAAGGAATGCAGGAGTCTTTCTCCTTTGTTCTGTGGATTTGGAAAGAAGGTGGGTAAATGGATGGTTTGATTTAGAGCCACACTGGATACCACCTTAGGCATAAAGGGGGGTTAGTTCATAAAGAAACTCTGTCTTGATGAAAAATGAGGAAAGGCTCTACTGCCATTAGTGCCTGAAGCTCTGAAACTCTTCTAGCTGAAGTAATTGCTAGCAGCAGGGCAGTCTTCCATGATATAAACTTTAAGTCAGCCGAGAAGGCTGGCTCAAAAGGAGGCAGCTTGAGTTTTTCCAGAACAAAGTTGAGGTCCCAAGTAGGTGTTGGTGCTCTCCTGGGAGGCCTAATGTTTTTTGGCCCCTCTGAGAAACTGCCTTAGGAGTGGATGTGAAAATAAGGGAGGATCCGTGTTGTAGTGAGCAGAAATAGCTGAGGTGTGGATTTTAATAGATGAAAAAGAAAGCCCTTTGTGTAACATCTCAGTTAAATATGGCAGAATCTGAGGTATGTCTGGCTGAAGGGAATTTTGGCCTTTAGCTTGGTTAAAGGCGCAAAACCTTTTCCATTTGTCTGAGTAGGCTTTCCTGGTGCTGGGCCTCCTGGCTTCCAGAATAACATCCATAACAGCTTGTGAGAGAGGAGCTGGCTGGTTGCTTAGGTGATCTGCCATGCAGCCAAGTTTAAGGTTTTGAGCTGGCTGTGTAGAATCTGATTGTCTTGCTGTGTGAGCAGGTGGGTAATTTGTGGTAGAATCCATGGTGGGCCCTGGGCCATATTCCTTAATAGTGGGTACCAGTGCTGGCGCGGCCAGTCTGGGGCAATGAGTATCATTTGGGGTCTCTCCATGCTGGCTTTCAGTAGCACCTTTGTGAGAAGGGGTAATGGAGTAAAGGCATATACTGTTAGCATTTTCCAACTGAATGAGAGTGCGTCCACTTTCCAAGCTTGATGGTGATAAGTCCTTGTGCAAAATTTTTTTAGCTGATAGTTTCGAGGGCTGGCAAACAGGTCTATGTCTGGGAGCCCCCATTTTTGAGCTATCATTGCGAATACTTGTGGATCCAGTTTCCACTCGTGGGGATCCATGATGTTTCTGCTTAGGTCGTCTGCCAATGTGTTCTTTTTTCCTGGCAGGAATTGAGCTTGTAATTGAACTTGGTAAGCAAGTGCTGTGTTCCACAAGGTCATTGCTTGCCTGCATAGAGGGTAGGAGTGTGTGCCCCCTCGTTGGTTTATGTACCACATTACTGTGGTGGTGTCTGTCCTTATGATAATCTGTCCTGGATGCAAGAGGACCTTGAAGGCTGTCAGAGCATTTTGTACAGCTATTTCTTTTTGATTGATGTGCAGATTCTTTTGATCTGCAGACCATATGCCTTGAACGCACCGTCCTGCCATATGTGCCCCCCAGGCATAGTCCGATGCATCTGTTGTTATAGTTTGCCTGGGTGGGGGCAGGGTGAAAGGCTTACCCTTGTTGAGGTGACATGCCTGTGACCACCATAGAAACTCCTGTTGAAGGCAGGGAATGAGAGGTATCATTTTTTCCAAGCTGTGGCTGTGTTGAGTCCATACGCTTTTTAGGTACCATTGTAATTTCCTCATATGCAGTTTTGCAAATGGTATTAGTAGTATGCAAGATGCCATGAAGCCCAAGGCCTTCAGAATTTTTCTTGCAGGGATTTGGGTCTTTGTTGCCATTGTTCTGAAGTATTGAGTTAATTGTAGTTGTTTGTCTGGCATCAGATAAGCCATCTGGGCCATTGTATTCAAGCTGGCACCCAGGAATGTCCTATTTTGTGAGGGCACTAGTTTTGATTTCTTTTAATTTACTGTGTACCCTAGGCAACTTAGAAGATGTTTTACAAAAGCCAGGTGTTGTAAGAGAATGTCATTGCTTTCTGCTTGGATGAGACAGTCGTCCAGGTATTTTGTGAAGACCCTGGGCACAGTAGATAAGCCAAAGGGCAGTGCAGAGAATTGGTAATGGGTTGAACCTGCAATGAAACAGAGGTATCTTCTGCAATTTTGTCTGATAGGGACATGCAGGTATGCCTCCTTGAGGTCCAACGTTACTAGCCAAGCTTTCTTGCCCAAAATGGGAAGAAGCTGCTGTAGTGTTAGCATTTTGTATTTGGGTACTTGCAAGAAGGTGTTTAAAATTGAAAGGTCCAGAATGGGTCTCCAAGCATTGTCCTTTCTGGGGACTAGAAAGAGCCCTGAGTAAAATCCTTGGCCTTGCTCCTGTGTAGGTACCAGTTGAATGGCTCTCATGTCCATGAGAGCTGTAATTTGTTTTTGTGCCTCTGCCCACTGATTTTGTGGCAGGTTTGGCATTCCTTTTATCCTTGGCAAGGTGTGTAAATGAAATCTGTATCCATGTGAGATAATGTCTAGGACCCATTTGTCCTTTGTGTCGATGTGCCAGTTGTCTGCAAAAAGTGCTAATTTTCCTCCCAAGGGAGCTGCCAAGAGAGTTTTGCTTGGCAGTTTGAGGTTTAAGTCATTGTGTTTGCCTTCTAGTAGTTTGGGACCTGTCTTCTCCTCCCTTCTGTGTTGCAGTGCCCCATTGGCGAGGTTTGTAAGGGATTTGTGCTTGTCCTCTGCCCCTTGGGCACCTGTATTTACCCCTCTGTGGTCTGTCAGAAGCTGGAAAGGACCAATTATTTGTTGGCCAATTTCTGCTGAAGCGTGGGGGCTGTACCTGTAAGAAATCTTTGACCATCTGCATAGATTTTGCCTTATTCTCCATTTTCTTTAAAACCTCCTCTGCCTTAACCCCAAATAAGACATCCTGCTGTAAGGGTGCATCCTGATCAGGCAGAGTTTGTTCCTTTAACCAAGCATGCCTACGTATAACAGACCCAGTAACAGCTGCTCTAGAGGAAGCTTCCAAGGCATCAAAACCACATTGTAAAGAATGTTTGCCCACCTGTTCAGCTGCATGCAACAGATCTTGCATTTCCTTGAATTCAGACTGTTGAGGGTGCATGCCCATCTTTTGTTTTATTTGAGACATTAGGAATTGCTGGTATTTAAGCATGTGAAATTGACAATTTAGTGCTCTCGTAGCTAGAGTAGCTGAGGTGTAAACCTTCTTCCCCCACCTATCTAGAGCTCTGGAGTCCCTTTCTGAGGGTACAGGATTTTTAGCCATAGAAGCCTTAGCCCCTTTGGGACCCTGGGAGATTGTCTCTGGATCAACAACAGGGCTTTTGTATAGAAATTTGTGAGAGTCAGGCACTCTATAGCATCTATCAGGTTTGGGTGGAGCAGGAGGCAGAGAATCTGGATTTAGACTAGATTCTAAGAAAACATCATCCACAATGTCCAAAACTGGGGGGATAGCAAGAGGTCTGTGTTGGGGGAGTAAAAGAAACTCTCAGAGCCTTTTCTTTGAGTCGGAGTAGTCCTGACCTTCCCAGTGGAAATGTTCCCTCATGGTATGTAAGTTTCCCCAAAGGAATAATCTTCTGGGGGAGAAGCTGAGGGAATGGAGTCTTCAGCATCAGAATCTTCATAAGGGGAAAGGAGTAATCCTGTTCCTCAGAGGAGCCTGAGGAAACATACACTTGATCAGAGGAGGCATAATCCTTCTCTTGTCTAGGCCTTTGGTCGGGGGGGGGGTTGGGAACCCCTGATCAAAGAAATCAAATCTTCAGCCATTTTAAGCATCTGTTTCTTAGGCATAGGGCCTTGACCTGGAGACCAAAGTGTAGGGTTTTTTGGTTTTAGAGGAGCCTTAAGCTTAGCATAAGATTTTATGGTGAGAGTAGACGGTCTGAAGACACATTCAGAAACCAAAGGTGTTTCTACAGCACCGGCTACCCCTACTGCAATGTCGTCGGTAGGGCCTAAAGAAAAAGGCTGCGTCGGCCTAGAACTCTCTGTTGGGGGATCTGAAGCATTTTTTATGCATGCCGGTAGTCGGTTGCTCCGACGGCATAGTGTAATTAAATATTCTACCGAAGTAGTGTCATGCGAAATCAAAGCGTCGCTTTATAGTTCGCTTATTGAACCTAGCACAAAACCGACAACCAGTGACATCGTGGTCTGGGCCTAGGCAAGGTATACAAAAAGAATGAAAGTCCTTATGAGGTATTTGCTTCCTACAAGAAATGCAATTGTTAACTTTTTCTGACATCAGACTGAGGCAAGAAAAGGTTCCCCAATGGGGTACTTAGCTTTGAAGACTTTGGACTGAAACTCGATTTGAAAATCTCAGGTGTCGGCCGACCGGCACTTGCGAAGTGCTTCTGCTTCGGGCACCGCGCGGCAAGAAAGACGGAAGAAAATAGCGTTGGATGCCTCTGATATACCCCTGGCACTCTGACGTCAGGGAAGAAGCAACAGCAACCGACGCCGGACCAAGACTTTGGAATTCCGGCCGACTGCGGGACTGCCTGACGGCAGGATAACCCAAGTGTGATGACTGCAGCAGGGTAACACGATGAACATCTTGCAATTGCATCTTATCCATGACTGTCTTGACAATCCATTGATTACATCATCTCCTTCAAATACCTTAGTATGTGGCTTGATCCCACACTGAACTTTCACCTTCACCTAGAAGAAATACAGAATAAAATTACTTCCTTCCTATTTTGGTGTTATACAAAAAGTCCCCTTTCCCTCCAGAACAGCTAGGAATGCCATAGGCCAAGGCATTCTGTTAGCCCAACTTGAATATGGAAAGCCTCGTTTTGTGCCTTCTCATAATTTAAAAAATTAGAAAGAAAAGAACCTATTTTAACATAAGCACAAGTGTTATTGTATAACTTAGAAATGAATGCAATTAGCTCAAGTGAGAGATTATACAATGTTTTAAACAGGTATGACCCAGTTAACTGAGTAAGAAGCCTTAACTAAATTGAGAGTAATAGGAAGTTTTTTATTTTCATTTCCATAGTCTATTAATGTATGTATTCTTGTTATATTATCATGCACTTGTCTATTTAAAATAAACCCAGCTTGATCATTGTTAATTGGTTTAAGTAGATTAATTTGTTTAGCTGAAATGGACAGAAACATCTTGTAGTCCACATTTAAAAGTGAAATGTGTCTATATGAAGAGCACTTTGTAAGATCCTTACCTTGTTTTAAAATAGGTAATTGATATGAGGGAATATTTCCATGATTGGGGGGGGGGACTTCAGCAATTTTTATTTCTTTATAGATCTTATTTCTTTATAGATCTGATTGAATATTTCAACTGCATCATCAGGTAGTATTTATATAGTTCTGGTATAAGACCATCTAAGCCTGGTGCCTTATTTTTTTTTAACTTTTTTATTTGATCTTTTGTTACTGTTCAAGTGAATAGTCTATCATTTTTTTTTATTTGTTTATTATTTATATTTTCCCTTAGAAAGATTTCAACTATATTATCTAAGTTATTTGTATTATTTATATTTTCATAAACTATTGTAAAACCCTCAAGAACACCTTCAATATCTGTTCTTATTTCTTTTTTATTATTTATATGCATTTCTTTGATATAATTTAGTTTATTCATTTCCTTTGATCTAAGATCAAGTATATGCAAACTTAAAGGGTTTACTGAAGATGCCTGAAGTTTACGTTTTTCCAGGTTTATTGCAACTTTATCAGTGGGATTCAATAAACTGAAATTTCCATGCAGGAACAGTGTAGCTGTTCCTGCATGGAATATGGCCACCAAGCGATCCAGTAAACTACTGTTCTGATGTGCACGAGCCTGCCTACACTCTTCCTGCATGGACACCACTGTATAATGCTAATTACCTCATTTGCTGGTGAAAACCATGCAAATGAGGTGAATTAGTGATTCAGCAAGCAGGCAGACATCCATGCAAGAATAGTGTTAGTTCCAGAATGTATTTGGCTACTAGCCGAATACATTTCTACAAAAAAACAAAACAAAGGCATGGCATCTCAAATAAAAGCATTCATTATAATCTTTAGACATGCCAATGGCCAAATATATGCCCATTGGCATGAAAAAGTGTTTCATTTTTTTAAAAATAAGTTTATTTTTTTCTGTCCAATCTCCGTTTAAGCATAGGGCAGTGGCGTGCAAATAGGATTGTGCTGAAAATATAAAAAAAAAAGTTGAAAAGGCATTTTTAAGTTAAATCTGCATTTTGTCATTATAGTCTATGGCATGCAGAATCAAAACAATACTAGGGAACAGTGGTTTCTAAGGGGAAAGGCTGTGGTGTAGTGCAGTAACTAGGGATTAAAGCAGTGGGGTATGCAAATGAGGGGAATTTTACTGAATCACAAATGAGGGGAATTTTACTGAATCACAAAAAGTTTCTAAGTGCCAAACTGCACTTAACCATGTAGGTGCTATAAGGCAGTGGTGTAAGCAGGAGGAACAGCAAACATGAAAATGAGGTGTGTCATGCTTGGTTTAAGCACATTGGAGCTCCATGGCTCACATTTGAGCTTAGCTAAGCGAGAGCGTGTGTCTGAGGCTGTAATGACATTCCATGAAATGAAGAGCATGTTCATGTCCAGGGGAGGGCCCATTTATCATTGTTTATCTTAGCTAAATGGGTTTGCATAGTGCACACTGGGTCTAAAACAAAACAAAAAAAAACAGAAATAGCAGGACTATTCACATTTGGGCCCCGGGTTTGCGCGGCGCACCTCGGAGCTTAAAATGGGAGAAAATGAGAAGGGAAATAGAATAAAAACAGTCAAGTACAAATTACATAGCTAGCAGGTGGAATGCATCAGGCAGCATCTGCAGCATAACAGTATAAACTATGGAAATACCTTACAGTGTGTTTTTTCCCACAAACTTTGCACCATTGGTGTACACATGTGGGGGAATTTTAACCAGAAAAATGTTAGGGGCTGCCATTGCTTTGATCCATCTGTATGTACTGGAGGCTGAGGTCAGCAAGCAAATAATTTAATTCCCCTAACACTAACTATGGTACTAATTTAATCCCTAAAACTACAACTGACAATATATCAAATAATTTGGTGAATGAGCAGGAAGCAGACACCCCTGGTGATTGGAATAGCCATTTACGGAACAGACACCACCAGAATAATGGCGGATCCTTATCACAGGATTTTTAGAGGGCTCAGCAACAGTCTTCAAACTCATCTCAGGGCAACAATTGACGCAACCAATGATCCAGAAGGCAGAATCGGCAGAGGAGGTAGCAGACCAGGGCATTATAGATGGAACGGATGAAGAGAGTCATGTCAGTGTCTGCAAAAATATAAAAGGTGACTTTGTAATTTATAATTACA
Source organism: Protopterus annectens (assembly GCF_019279795.1). Taxonomy (NCBI): domain Eukaryota; kingdom Metazoa; phylum Chordata; order Ceratodontiformes; family Protopteridae; genus Protopterus; species Protopterus annectens. The sequence goes on from NC_056729.1 coordinate 416,789,025, forward strand.
CTGACTTTGTCATTAAACCCAGACTTATTGAAACTCTATCAAAAGGGCTAACATCTTCCTCTTCCATAAGGGCTAATTTGGCTGGATGCCTATTAGATTTAAAATTGTATGCCCGTAAATTGAAATTACAACTACTTTTTGGGAATACTCTCCCCTATGCTGATTCAATTTAGGGTGTCTAGTGTTTTTAATCCTCCTCTCCAGCCGACTATTAATCTTTTTGAGAAAATATGCGAGGCTGATATTAGATATTTACTGGACACATCTATAGCTAAAAAAAACTAAGTAGTAATGTGACAACAGTAGTTACATGATTTATTAGACTTGAGAATGGCTGGGATTAGGGTCATGCAACTGGATAAAGGTGCAGGGCTTGTTTTCATGAAAGAGGATAAATATAAGAGTAAAATAAAAGCCACACGAGAGTGAGGTGTATGATCATGTCTCATTAAATGAAATGAATGGAGCCTATCAAAAGTTTAAAACTGCCACAAATGATTTGTTTTTGGAAGGTTTTATAGAATTATCTTAATATGACAGCACCTATTACACCCATCCTTTTCAGAATTCCAAAGATACATAAAAACATCCATGAACCAACCTTTTAGACCTATAATTGATGCTAGAAATTCTCTCTCATATGCCTGTGCCAAGTTTGTGGATCAAAAACTAAAGAAATATCTGGAAATGGAGGTTCAAATATGTAAAGACTCTTGGAGTTTTTTTTTTTACCATCATTTTAGCAATTGTGTCATGGCCCACTGGGAAAAATAGATATTTTTCCAACATGAGATATTTGCTAGGAGAGTGCAGTGGTACACTAGGTACCTGAACGATTTGTTCCTAATTGTTTGGCGGTAATATAGGGGGTATCAAAAATGTTATGTAAGTTTTATGTAACATGACATCTTTTTTGGACTTTACATTCCATTTTGAGATTCAAGCAATTCAAGCAATCCCCTAGTTGGATGTCTGGTTAGCCAAGGACATAATTAATAGGGGTTCCTATTGCGTGTTCAAAAATTGTAAATGGCGAACTTGTACTGAGCGAACCCGATTGGTCGAAATGTCGCACGTGTAACACGGAAATCGCTGTAGGGAATATTTTCCCTTTACTTCAATGCAGTGAAATCTCGGAGTAGGAATATTTAAGTAGCTAGGATGTGGAGGATGCAGGGGGGCTTGCCCCCCCTGCCTACAGCGTTTAGGTAAGTATAGTTTTTTATTTATTTTTTTTATTATAGTTTTGAAATTTCAAACATCACTCATATGGTGTCGATCATATGGTGTTCGAAGTTTGAAACTTTTGAAAATATAATATAGATCCAATTAATAGCAGGTATATTGCTAAGATTTACCGGAATCCTACTTATTCGAATGAGTTCTTCCATTTCAGCAGTAATCATCCCTTCCACCAGAAAAAGGCCATAGTAAAAGGCCAACTTGTTAGGGTGGCCAGAATGATCACTCTGCACTCAGATTTTGATATAGAGTGTGATAATCTGAAAGGGATGTTTATAAGGAGAGGATACCCCCCTTCTCTTGCTGGACGAGATTATAGCTACAGTAGGGAGGAAAAGAAAAATAGGACATTTTCTACCTATCTTAAAGGGTTAGTGATAACTGAACAACAACTAACCATAAATAATAAACCCAGTGGAAGAGCTGAAAAAATTTACTATAACATCAGTTTTTCAACAGTTTTTTCAAGTGATGGTATGGGCCTTAGGAATATATTGAGTAAAAATTGGGCACTGATAAAAGATGGTAGCAATCTGATGAATAAACTTGGGTTAGAACTAAGAATTATTTTTAACAGAGTCCCTAATTTGAAAGCACTTTTAAATAAAGAAATTAGGCCATATGTTCCCAATAAGGGCATGAAAAAGTGTGGTAGGTGCCCTTTTTGCAAATATATAGAGGTTAGCTCCTTGGTTAATATAGGAAATGTGAAACAATTTGGCAGGGAAGTTCGATTGCAATACAAAAGGGATAATTTATTTAGCAACATGCCAACAATGCCCTGTGTTCTAGATAGGAAAGACGGAGAGGCACTTCAAGCAGAGGATTTATGAGCATCAGCATACTATAAGTAAACAGGATAAAAACAATGCTACAGCAAGGCATATTTTAGAAAGTACAGTTTTGTACCTACCATAAATGTAGATGTCCGATAGGTATGCATCTGCAGTCATAACATATGGGTTTGTCCTGCCTCAGGCAGCCCTTCGGTCAGCCAGATTCCAAAGTCTGGGTCTGGCTTTGGCTGATGTCGCACTTCACCCGACGTCATAGCTCCTGGGGTATAAAGGCATCAGCCGACGCCATTTTCCTCAGTGTTTCTTGCCCCAGATGCCAGGTGCCCTCTAGGAAGGCTAAATTTGTATAAAAGTAGAAAATTCCAAACAGTAGAATCAAAAAGTATATATACATATATACATACAAACAAATACACCATAATAGATTTCCCCAGCTAGCTAAGAGAGGGGTAAGTACCCTAGGAATACCACAGAGGGGAAGGAGGGTGGGTAATCCTGACTGCAGATGCATACCTATCGGACATCTACATTTATGTTAGGTACAAAACTGTACTATGTCCTTCAAGGATGCATCTGCAGTCATAACATATGGGTAGAATACCATAGCCAAACTGGGGGAGGAGGCACTAAGATAAAGATGGTGTAGTTAAGATACCTTGTAAAACTGCAGTTGCAAAACCTGCTCGGGATCTGGAGTATAAAGGAAGATTGTAATGCTTGGCAAATGTATGCACGGAGCTCCAAGTAGCGGCTTCTAAAATGTCTTTGGTAGCCACTCCTCGTAGGAAAGCTGTAGTGAGGCCTGATATTTTCAGGAGTTGTCTTTCCATGAAATGAGTAACAGAATCGAATGCAATTTCCTATCCATTTTGAGATTGTCTGTTTTGAAATTGCTCTTCCTTGCACTCCTGTTACATATGCTACCAGAAGCTGATCAGTTTTTCTGTTGGCCTTAGTTCGGTCCAGATAGTAGCGCAGTTGTCTGTGTACATCCAAGGGGTGTAGTAGTTTTTCCCCCCTGTTCTGTGGGTTAGGGAAGAATGTAGGTAAATGAATAGCTTGGTTCAAAGATACCCTGGATACCACCTTTGGCATAAAAGTAGGATTGGTTCTCAGAGACACTCTATCCTGGTGAAAGATAAGGAAAGGCTGCACTGCCATTAATGCCTGTAACTCGGATACCCTTCTTGCTGAAGTGATTGCTAGCAGGAAGGCAGTTTTCCAAGATAAGAACTGTAAGTCTGCTGTTGCTGCTGGTTCAAAAGGGGGAAGTGTTATCTTTTCTAGTACAAAATTGAGATCCCATGCAGGCAGAGGTGGTTTCCTTGGAGGTTTTACATTTTTGATCCCTCTCAAAATTGTCTGAGGACAGGATAAGAGAAGACAGGAGGATCCATGTTGTACTCTGCTGAAATTGCTGATGCATGAATCTTAATGGAAGAATAGGACAGGCCATTGTGGAACAGCTCTGCTAAGTATTCTAGGATGTGTGCTAGGTTTGCCAGTGTGACATTTGTTCCCTTTGCTGCACTCCAAATGAGGAATCTCTTCCATTTGGCTGAATATGTTTTCCTTGTGGAGGGTCTGCGAGCCTCCAGGATAATGTCCTTAACCCTCTGAGATAAGACAGGTTGGTTTTGTTTTATGCAATTTTCCAAGCAGTTAGCTGCAGCGTTTTTAAGTTTGGATGCAGGGTCTTGTAGTTGTTCTGCGTTAGAAGCAAAGGACATAGAGGTAGAGGCCATGAGTTCGTCCGAGACATGCTTCTCAGTAGCGGGTACCAATGCTGCCTTGGCCAGTCTGGAGCTATCAGAATTACCTTTGGCTGTTCCTCTCTGATCTTCAGTAGAACCTTGTACATCAATGGGAGAGGTGGAAATGCATATACTGTCAGGGCCTTCCAGCTGAAAGAAAGGGAGTCCACCCTCCAGGCTTGTGGGTGGTATACTCTTGAGCAGAATTTCTTCAGTTGGTAGTTGAGTGGGGAGGAGAACAGGTCTATCTCTGGCATTCCCCATTTCTTTGTTATGGTTTTGAAGATGTCTGGATGCAGCATCCATTCGTGAGCATCCGTGGTAGTTCTGCTTAAGCTGTCTGCTAGTGAATTCTCTTTTCCTGGTACGAATCTGGCCTGCAGTTGGATGTTGAGATTCAGGCCTAAGTTCCACAGGTCCATTGCCATCCGGCATAGAGGGTATGAATGTGTGCCTCCCTGTTTGTTGATGTACCACATGACTGTGGTATTGTCCGTCCTTATCAGCAGGGGTCCTTGCTGGAGGAATGATTTGAATGCCTCGATTGCATGCTTCACTGCCAGCATCTCCTTTAGATTTATGTGTAGATTCAGCTGGTCTTGGGACCATAGGCCTTGGATACACTTGTCTTCCATGTGTGCCCCCCAGCCTAGGTCTGAGGCGTCCGTGGTGATGGTCTGCCTTGGATGTGGTTTGTGGAAAGGCAATCCTCTGTTGATCTGGCAGGCCTGAGCCCACCACAGGAATTCTTTTTTCAGGCAAGGAATGATTGGTATCAGGGCTTCTAGACTGTGTCTGTGTTGAGACCATACATTCCTGAGGTACCATTGTAATTTTCTCATATGCAGCCTGGCATGTGGAATCAGGATTATGCAGGATGCCATGTAACCCAGGGCCTGCAGGACTTTCCTTGCAGTAAGCTGAGTTTGTCTTGTTAATGCCATGAAGTAGAGTGGTAGTTGCTTTTGTTTTTCTTCTGTGAGAAAAGCCATCTGAGTTATTGTGTCCAGCTCTGCACCCAAAAATGTTATCCTTTGGGATGGCACTAGTCTTGACTTTTGAATGTTGACTGTGTAAACCCAAGGCTTGCAGTAGTTGTATGACATAGGCCAAATCCTTTATTATTTTTGTCTTGTTGTCCGCTTGTATTAGGCAGTCATCCAGGTATGGGTAGATTTGAATTCCCTGAAGCCTGCAATGTGCAATTACTGATGCCAGGCATTTCGTGAATACTCTGGGCGCAGTAGATAAGCCAAAGGGCAATGCTGAGAATTGATAATGCTCTGATCCTGCAAGAAATCTGAGGTGTCTTCTGCAATCTGGTCATATAGGGACGTGCAGGTATGCCTCCTTGAGATCTAGAGTCACCAGCCAAGACTCCTTGCCCAACATGGGAAGAAGTTGCTGTAGGGTCAGCATCTTGAATTTTGGAACAATGAGATATGTGTTCAGTGCGGACAAGTCGAGAATAGGCCTCCATTGATTTTCTTTTCTTGGTACAAGGAATAGTCTGGAGTAAAATCCTTGGCCTTGTTCCATAGATGGTACCTTTTCTATTGCTCTCATCTTTAGTAAGCTGATGATTTGTTTTAGAGCCTCTGATTTCTGGCTTGGTGGAAGGTTTGGCATTCCTCTCTTTTTTGGTAGAGTGTGGAAGTGAAACCTGTAGCCTTTGTCTATTGTTTGCAAAGTCCATTTGTCTCCTGTAATGCAATGCCAGTTTTTTGAAAATAAAGCTAGCTTTCCGCCCAAGGGTGCTTCCAGTTGTTCCCTGGTAGGCGGGATCAGAGTCAAGTCATTGTGTCTGTCCTGTGGAAGTGGTTGCAGTCGCAGCTGTGGCGGCCCTTCTCTGGTTGGCAGGTTGCCACTGACGACCCCTGTAGGAACCCCTTGATTGACCTCTGCCTCTTGGGCGTCTATTTCTGCGCCTCTGTGCTCTGGTGGTGTCTGGAAACGACCAATTCTTTGAAGGCCAATTTCTGCTGAACCTCGGAGGTTGGACCTGCAGAAAATCCTTGACTGTTTGGACAGATTTTGCTTTTTCTTCCACTTTCTTTAGAACCTCCTGTGCAGGGGAGCCAAATAAACTTTGTTTCTCCATAGGGGCATCTAGGAGTTTAGACTTAACATGGTCTGGCAAGAATTGTTCTTTTAGCCAGGCATGCCTTCGAATCACTGCTCCAGTCATAGCTGATCTAAATGAAGCCTCCAGTGCATCATAGCCACATTTTAAGAAATGATTACTGACCTGCTGAGAGTTGTGTACCAAATCCTGAAGGGACTTACGGTCTAAAGGTTCAGGAGAGGACAGTTTTTTATTCCGCTGATCTAACAAAAATTCCTGGTACTGTATCATGTGAAATTGACAGTTTAAAGCCTTGGCAGAAAGAGTAGCATGAGTATAAACCTTTTTACCCCATCTCTCTAATGCTCTTGATTCTCTTTCAGAGGGTAGGGGGTTTTTGGCAGAGGCAGCTGCAACACCTTTAGGGCCCTGAGAAATGGTTTCTGGGTCTGCAGCATGGGCCTTATACAAGTGGTAATGAGAATCCGGGACCCTGTAGTATCTGTCAGGTTTGGCAGGGGCCGGGGGAAGAGAATCAGAGGCAATACTGGCATCATTGTATGCATCATCAACAACTGATAGTACAGGTGGTATGGCTAAAGGCCTATGCTGTGGTAAGTGTAAAAAAGTCCTTAGCCTTTTCCTAGAATCTGAAAAATCCTGACCCTGCCATTGGAAGTGTTCCCTTGTTGAGTGTAGAGTTTCCCCAAATGAAAATTCTTCTGGAGGGGAGGCAGAAGGAATGGAGTCTTCTGCATCGGAATCCTCATAAGGTGAGTATGGTCCTTCCTGATGATCAGATAAATCTGAACCAACTGAGGAATAGTCAGAGGAGAGAGGCTCAGGGGGTTCAGTCCTAGGCCTCTTTTCAGGAGGGGGTTGTGAGGCCCTGTCTGGGTGAGGTTGGGATCCCCTGATCAGAGAAATAAGGTCCTCAGCAAGGCTGAGAATCTGAGAACTTGAGGTAGGTCTGTGAGAGGGAGCTTTTGTAGGTAAGGCCTTGGAAAGTTTAGCTGCTTTAGCCCTGGAGAAGGCCTTGATAGACATAGAAGCAGGGGGTCTAGCTGCCCCACGTGCAGGAGTAGAAATGTCCAACGGAATGGTGTCGGACAAATCTTGTGTGCCTGCTTCTTCAGTAGGAAATTCTGTAGCCGACTCAGCCGGGGTCTGTGTGGCCTCGGTTGTCGGAGGCATGCTTTCGGCCGAAGGGAGAACCGAGGTCTCGGTTTCAGCCGAAACCGAGACACTCGCGGTAGGCCTAACCGTGGTTTCAGCCGAAACTGCGGGCCGCGAGTGTCGGTCCTTTTCCTTGCATTTTTTAGCTAAATGAGTAGTCGGAGTCTCCGATGGCATTTTATATGCAAAAGCGGAGCCAAAAAACTCTTTAGCAAATTCCGACAGACGTCTAAGTGTCCGTCGGTTGAAGGAAGCACAGGCTAAACAAGCTGATACGTCGTGGTCTGGGCCTAAGCAAGGAAGGCAGTAAGAGTGGAAATCCTTATGAGGTATTTGTTCCCCACAAGTTAAACAATTATTTACTTTGTCTGACATCGGCTGAGGCAAGAAAGAGTCCCCAACGGGGTACTTAGCTTTTTTAGAAGGTAGCTGAAATCTCTGGATCTGACCGACCGGCACTTGCGAACAGCTTCTGCTTCGGGCACCGCGCGGCAAGAAAGACTGGGAAAAATGGGGTCGGCTGATGCCTTTATACCCCAGGAGCTATGACGTCGGGTGAAGTGCGACATCAGCCGAAGCCAGACCCAGACTTTGGAATCCGGCAAACCGAAGGGCTGCCTGAGGCAGGACAACCCATATGTTATGACTGCAGATGCATCCTTGAAGGACATCAGGTTGATCATTATTTCCACTACATTATTGTTGAAAAGGTGGATATTAGGCCTAGAGGGGGACCTTGGTCACTAAGGCTTGAGGAGAGGGAGTTACTTTGGCAACTGAAGACTAATGCTTTTGCTTTCCCAGGCTTAAATGATGCCTGTTCTTTAAAATGTGTTTTAAAATTAAAAGCTTTAATTAGATAAAAAGTTATGTGGAGCAGGGTTGATATCATTATAAATAGAGGTTTTCAAGAATGTGTATTTATATGTATATGTGTATATTTATTTAAATGTTTTTTTAAGGCCCTGAAAATGTACTTGGGAGTGGTTATGATGTCATAATTGTATTATTTAAACTGTGAAGTAATGTGATTTGATATCTGAAGAAATTCTTTCATTGTGAGCGAACAAAAGCGCTAACAATAAATTTTGGAATTTTGTGTTGCAGTTAGAAGGTGTTTATTTCTGGTACTTTACTTGTTTGTGTTTTTTGTCATTTCTGAATTGCTAGAGGCTGAGGGTGGTAAGGAGGATAATGCTGACAACTGCCACAGACCAAGGAGGAGAAGAGTGTCCAGACCCAGGGTAACTTACCAGGGGCTACATGATCTGGAGATATTAGAGCGCTACAAGGTGGACAGATATAATGCAGCAAATCATCAAGCTGTGCCAGCCTCAACTCAGAGCCAATAGAGGGGAACCCATCCCAGTGGATACCAAGGTATTTGTAAGCCTTAAGAATGCTAGCTACAGGTACTTTCCAAAGACCTACTGGGGACATCATGGCGGGTCTCACAGGCATCTGCATCCAGGGTACTCCAACAGTTCCTGGATGCCATCCTACCACATGCCGTTGAGCACATTTACTTCCACAACACCCGTGGTGAGAGGACCAGCAATATGCATCTCTTCCACCATGTAAGCAGAATACTCAGAGGTACTGGGTGCAATAGACTGCAAGCACATCCACATCAAAGCACCACTCGGTGAACAGGTTAGGGTCTACATAAAATGCAAGGGCTTCCCCTCTATCTGCCAGGTCATGTGCAATGCCCAGGTCATTGTCATGAATGTGTGTGCTGGCAGCCCTGGAAGCTATCAGTACTCCTACATCTGGCATTCCCCACAGCTGTACCAGGCATTTGCCAGTGGGGACATCCTGTATGGCCATCTGGTGGGGGATACTGGCTATGCACTGGAGCCAGCATCCCCACCAGATGGCCATACAGGCTTTAATGGTTCCAGGTAAAAAGCTCACTTCTCCTGCAGATTGACATCAGATCTGATTGAAGTTGAGGCTGTGGGAGAAGTAGTGAGCTTTTTACCTGAAACAATTGCAGCCTCCAGAGATACTGCATAAGAGGGTCCAGGCCTAGAAGTCACCATACCAGGGGGTTAGGAAGGCATCAATCCAGAGTCATTGGTAGACTTGATAGCATAGGAAAAACCATCGGACATATCTTCAGTGTCTTTCTTTGTATTTTTTTCTGCTTTTTTTTGGAATAACACTGATGGAAGCTGGGGTTTGCGAAGATTCAAGGGCAACCAAAACTAAGGACTCCATATCAGTGGCTAGGACTCTAGCCTTGCATTTAAAGACCTTCACTTGGAATTTAGCAGAATCAAAACAATTACAGATGTTGTGCTGAGGTCCCAAAAAGTACAGTTGTGTAAGATCTTACCATAACAGTAGATGCCTTTTCCTTCAATGTTGCAGTATTCCTTACATCTGGGATTCCCTGCCTCAAATAGCCAGATGTCCATTTAGTATACAAAAGCCTACTGTTGTTTTAAGGTATACCGTATGTCACATGTATGCTCCCTTGAGTAGTGTAGGGCATAAAGGGAACATCCGAACATACCATTCTCAGAACTGATAGACTGGTGTTCCTACTTGGGCTAAGAAAATCCAAGAGGTAAGCAGTACAACCAGGAGAGAAATGGACCAGGGAGGGAGTGAATACTGCAACAGTGAAGGAAAGGATATCTACTGCTATGGTAAGATTTTACACAACTGTTCTGTCCTTCCATTCACTGGTTGCAGTATTCATAACATCTGGGAGTGCCAAGGCTGAAGAAACATGCTCTAGCTCTGATGATTCCATCCAACTTGTAGTGCTTGGTAAAAGTATGCATAAAAGTCCAGGTAGCTGCTTCAAGAATAGAGTTAGAATCAATCCCCTTGAAAAAAAGCACCAGAAGCCACAGTTCTAGTAGAATGATCCTTCACAGAAGAAGGAAGGCTCTTACCATGAAAAGTATAACAAAAAGAAATAGCCTTGGAGATCCAAGAAGAAATAGCTTGCTTGGATACAGTTAAAAGTACAGTTTTGTACCTACCATAAATGTAGATGTTCGAAGATCCACATTGCTGCAGTCCTTACACTTGGGTAGTCCGCTGTCCTCGGTCGGCCCGAATATCAAAGTATAAGGCTGACGTCGGTCAGGGCGCATTTGACTGACATCAGGACGTCAGGGTACAAATGCGCATGACCGACGTCATATCCTCAGTCTTTTCTTGCCCCAGATGTCAGAAGACCCTAAAAATAAAGGTCAAAACGAAAAGACAGCAAACAACCAACCAACCACCCTTGCACTAACTATATGTACAACATATACAATATACACAATATGTACAACCCAACCCACACAACCACCTCTAACCACAGAGGGAAGGAGGGAGGGTAAATTGGACTGCAGCAATGTGGATCTTGAACATCTACATTTATGGTAGGTACAAAACTGTACTATGTTCTTCATCTCACATTGCTGCAGTCCTTACACTTGGGTAGAATCCCAAAGCAGAGGTAAGGGAGGATGGCTAAGTACAAGGAAGCAGGAGCTGCCAAAATGCCCTGCAGAACAGCAGTGGCAAAACCAGCCCTGGACTTAGAGTAAAGTGGCAGGTGATAATGCCTAGAGAAAGTATGCACAGAACTCCAAGTAGCTGCCTCCAAAATATCCTTGGTCGCCACTCCCTCAAAAAGCTGTTGAAGTGGCAGTAGCCCTAGTGGAATGAGGCCTAATCCCAGCTGGAATCTCCTTGCCATGATGGGAATAACAGAAAGCAATGCAAAACCCAATCCACTTAGAAATAGTTTGTTTTGACACAGGCTTGCCCTGAGAACTCAAAGCAAAAGAAACAAACAACTGCTGAGACTGCCTGAACCCTTTAGTTCTGTCCAAATAATAACGCAACTGCCTGTGTACATCTAAAGTGTGCAAAATCTTTTCCCCTTTATTTTGGGGATTTGCATAAAAAGTAGGCAAATGAATCGTTTGGTTTAAAGCCACACTAGAAACCACCTTAGGCATAAAGGAAGGATTAGTACGTAATGATACCCTATCCTTATGGAAAATCAAGCAGGGCTCAACTGCCATAAGGGCCTGTAATTCAGAAACCCTTCTTGCAGAGGTAATGGCCAACAAAAAAGCAGTCTTCCATGATAAATATTTCAACTCAGCAGTAGCTGCAGGCTCAAAAGGTTGTAGAGTGAGTTTCTCCAACACAAAATTGAGATCCCAAGCAGGAGTAGGAGCTCTTCGTGGGGGTCTTATATTCTTTGCCCCTCTAAGAAACTGCTTGAACAAAGGATGAGAAAACAAAGGAGGGTCACATTCATAGTGAGCTGAAATTGCTGCAGCATGAACCTTAATAGAAGAGAAGGACAAACCTTTGTCCAGTAACTCAGTAAGATATTGAAGAGCCACACTTAAATTAGGCTCAGAAACATCAAAATCCTTTGCTGCACTCCAAAATAAAAATCTCTTCCATTTATCTGCGTACACTTTCCTTGTACTAGGCCTTCTAGCTTCCAAAATCACATTCAAAACTTGTTGTGGAAGTTGAGATCCTCTATGGTTCAAAACAGAATATGCCAGGCTGTTAGGTGAAGAGAGTGAAGTTTGACATTGAGCAAATGGCCGTCCTCCTGTGACAACAGGTGTGGAATTGAAGGCAAAGGCCATGGAGGCTTCCGTACCAGACTTCTCAGTAATGGGTACCAGTGCTGTCGAGGCCAATCTGGAGCTATTAAAATCATCCTTGGTTTGTCCTGTCGGACCTTTAGAAGTACCTTTGGGAGGAGAGGCAGAGGTGGAAAGGCATACACATGAAGATTGCTCCAATTGAAAGAAAGAGCATCCACTTTCCAAGCTGTGGGATGAAACCTTTTTGTGCAATACTTTGGCAGCTGATGGTTTAGTGGAGAAGCGAACAGATCTATGTCTGGAGTTCCCCATGACACTGTCAATTTCTGAAATACATGAGGATCCAATTTCCACTCGTGGGGATCCATAATACGTCTGCTCAACACATCTGCTAAGGAGTTCTGTGCTCCTGGCAGAAACCTTGCCTGAAGATTGAGCTGTAAACTGAGAGCAGTCTCCCACAAAATCATTGCTTGCCTGCATAGAGGATAAGAATGTGTTCCCCCTTGCTTGTTGATGTACCACATGACAGTTGTGTTGTCTGTTAGAATCAACACCTGCCCTGGAAGGAGTAATTCCTTGAAAGCTATCAATGCAAACTGGACTGCTAACATCTCCTTCATGTTGATATGTAGATGTTGTAGTCTGACAGGCCACTTGTTCTGTATCCACTTTCCATTTAGATGAGCTCCCCAAGCTTTGTCTGAGGCATCTGTCGTTAAAATCTGACTTGCCTCTGGCCGGGTCACAGAGAGTCCCTTGTTTAGGTGACATTCCTGAGCCCACCACAAAAATTCCTTTTGAATGCAAGGTATTATTTGAATGACAGTGTCCAGATCCTGGCAGTGCTGTGTCCATACATTTTTGAGATACCATTGTAGCTTCCTCATATGCAGTTTGGCATTGGGAAGTACCAGAATACAAGATGCCATGAACCCTAAGGCTTGAAGGACTGTCCTTGCAGTCAGCCCGGACTGATGAGATAGTTGATGGAAGTAAAGGGATAGACTCTTTTGTTTGTCCGGGGTTAAAAAGCCATCTGGGATGCTGTATTCAGTCTCACACCCAGAAAGCACATGTCTTGAGAGGGTACTAGACTGGACTTTATTTCGTTCACAGAATACCCTAGGCATCTTAGCACTGCTATCACATATTCCAAATGATGAAGAAGCTCTTCCCTTCCTTGAGCCAGAATTAGGCAATCGTCCAAATAAGGATAGATCTGTATTCCTTTTAGTCTGAAGAAAGCTATCACTGGAGCCAGAACTTTCGTGAACACTCTGGGCAGTAGATAAGCCAAAGGGCAATGCAGAGAACTGATAGTGAGAAGTCCCAGCTCGAAACGCAGATACTTTCTGCAACTTAGTCTGATAGGAACATGAAGGTAAGCCTCCTTGAGATCCAAAGTTACCATCCAATGATCTTTGCCCAGCAGAGGTAAAAGCTGCTGCAACGTCAACATTTTGAATTTGGGAATGTCCAGATAAGTGTTGAGGATAGATAAATCCAAAATTGGTCTCCACGTGTTCCCCTTCTTTGGTACTAGGAACAGGCGAGAATAAAATCCTAGGCCCACTTCTGGCAGAGGGACCGGCTGTATGGCCCCTAGTTGGAGCAACAGAGGAAACCTGTTTGTGAGCCTCTATTCTTTGTTGAGGAGGAACGTCTGGCATGCCTTTGAAAGGCGGCAAGGTATGGAAATAAAACCTGTAGCCGTGGTGTATGATATCCAATACCCATCTGTCCTGGGTAATTAAACTCCAATTTTCTTTGAAAAGTGCCAACCTTCCTCCCAAAGGTGCTGCCAGACAAGCAGGCTCTGGCAGCTGAAAAGGTAGGTCATTGGGTCTGCTTACGAAAGGACTGACCCCTGCCCTCACCCGAAGCCTGTGCAGGAGAACTTCCTGTTCTAGGCCTGAAAGAGCCCTGAGCTCTGCCCTTACCACGTCTAGATCTACCCCTAGACTGGGAATCATAAGAAGGATACGTCCACCCTTTAGTAGGCCAATTTCTACTAAACTTTGGAGGCTGGACCTGCAAAAAATCTTTAACAGTCCGCATAGACTTAGCCTTGTCTTCCATTTTCTTTAAAACTGTCTCAACAGGAGGACCAAACAACACGTCAGATTGTAAAGGAGCATCTAAAATCCTTGTTTTAACATGTTCAGACAAATTCTGATCCCTCAGCCAGGCGTGCCTACGAAGAACTGACCCAGTGGCAGCCACCCTAGACGAGGCCTGTACAGCATCAAAACCACATTGCAAAGAATGCTTACCCACCTGTTCAGAAACATGTATTAAATCTTGCAACTCTTTACAATCAATACCTACTGCCAGAGCATCAACCTTAGACTTCAATTGAGAAAGGAGATAGTTTTGGTATTTCAACATGTGAAACTGGCAATTCAGAGCCCTCATAGCAAGAGTGGAAGAAGTATAAACTTTCTTTCCCCATCTATCCAAGGCCCTAGCCTCCTTGTCTGCAGGAACCGGATTCTTAACGACAGAAGCCTTAACACCTTTAGGCCCCTGGCTAACAGTTTCTGGGTCTGCCCTAGGACTCTTAAAAAGATACTTATGAGCTTCAGGCACCCTGTAATACCTATCCGGCTTAACAGGAGCAGGAGGTAAAGAATCAGGATTAAGAGAAGCCTCTGTAAAATCATCTTCCACTACATCCAAAACAGGAGGTATAGCCAAAGGCCTATGCTGGGGTAAAAACAGAAATTCCCTAAGCCTTTTCCTGGAATCAGAGAAGTCCTGACCTTCCTATTTAAAATGCTCCCTCATGGAATGAAGAGTTTCTGAAAAAGAAAAATCCTCAGGAGGAGTAGCAGAAGGAGTAGAATCATCCACATCAGAATCAGAATAAGGAGAGTACTCCTGCAAGTCTTCAGCCGAAGACTCTGAAACATCTGAAGCCTGCTCAAAACCCCCCAGCTCAGGCTCTACCCTAGGTCTCTTATCAGGAGGGGGCATAGAACCCCTAATCAAAGTAATCAAATCTTCTGCCATTTTAAGCATATGCTTCTTGGGCACAGTACCTGAAGAGCTAGGGGTAACACCAACTGAAGCTAAACCTGGCCTGCCCCTGGGAGAAGCCTTTGAAACAGAAGCAGAGGGCTTAGCCACCTTAGGCAGGGAGGGGAGTATAGTAACCTGAGAAGCCCCCTCAGCCTGACTTGTCTCCTGAGAGGCCACATCTTGCAATAATAAGGTCTCACCCTGGGAACACAAAGAAACCTCCGGTGGAGCCACCGGCTCCACCGACACCTCTAAAGAACCGGCGTCCGGTACAGATGGTTCTTCTAGCCTAGGCTTAACTGCCTTGTCCTTGCGCTTCTTTGAAGAAGCGGGCGTCGGAGCATCCAACGGCATTTTATAGTTGCACCGCTTCCCAAAGACTAACCGTGCACAATCCAACCTTCTCTTTATAGTGCGTTTATTAAATCTAGCACAAGAGCGACAGCCAACAACGTCGTGCTCAGGCCCTAAGCAAGGAATACACAAAGTATGATAATCTCTATGCGGTATCTGTTTCCCACAAGAAATGCAATTATTGACTTTTTCTGACATCCGGTAAATGACTGAGGCAAGAAAAAACTAAAATATTCCCCAACGGGGTACTTAGCCAACTTTGAACTCGGTCTGAAACTTCTAAATCGAAAAATCTCAGAACGCCAACCGGCACTTGCAATGCTGCTTCTGCATTGGACCATGCGGCAAAAAAGACTGAGGATATGACGTCGGTCATGCGCATTTGTACCCTGACGTCCTGATGTCAGTCAAATGCGCCCTGACCGACGTCAGCCTTATACTTTGATATTCGGGCCGACCGAGGACAGCGGACTACCCAAGTGTAAGGACTGCAGCAATGTGAGATGAAGAACATCCTAGGGACCAAGAATGTAAAGAAAAACTGATTTTCTAATAGAATAGTCTTATCCAAACACAATCCAAGTTATCTATGCACATCCACTGTATGCAACAGCTTCTCACTAGCAGATTGTGGAAGAGAAAAAAAGTAGGCATATGAATAACTGATTAAGTGACAACTCTAACCACCTTGGGCATAAAATTATTAGTATGCAAGAACACCCTGTCCTTAATGAAACACCAAAAAAGGAGGAAAAGCCATAAGGGCTTGAAGTTCAGATACCAGTCTGGCAGAAGTAAGGGCCACCAAAAGAACAGTCTTCCAAAGAGCAATGTTTATGGAACCTAAAGCAGCAGGCTCAATAGGAGCCTGAGTCAACGTCTCAAAAACAAAATTAAGATCCCAAGGAGGAGGAACAGGCTTCCTGGGAGGCCTAATAGGAAGGACACCTTTAAGGAATTGTTTAGCTTCAAATCTAGAAGCCAAAGGAGGAGATAAAGGCAGACAAGCAGAGAGAGCTGCTAAGTGAGGTAACAGAAGAATAAATAAGCCCTCCATTGAGCAATTAGGTTCATAGGTGTTTACTAGACTAATGACCACAAGGGCCTTTTTAAGCCTAGCCATGCATCCCAAATCTCTGACAGGTTCGGATACCCTTAATGAGTGTAAGCATGGGCCTGGGAGATGAACCATTTATAGGTTACCTGTGCCCATTAGGGAAACACAGATAAGAAAGAACCAAAGGAACATCCACAGTACATGGATCCAGGTTATGACAGACACCCCAAACAAAAACTTCTTCCATTTGGATAAGTAGGATTTCCTAGTATTGGATTTCCTGGCCTCCTGTAGGACCCTAAGCATGTCCTCAGAAAAAAAAGGTGTCTATGTTGAATCAAAATCTTATCACCCACAGTGTCAGTTGAAGAGTGGACAGGTGGGGATGGATGAGAGCTCCCTTGTCTTGTGAGAGTGGGTCCACCCTATGAGGTAACCTGTGATGATTGCCCTTGGCTAAATGCAGAAGAGGGAACCAATGCTGTCTTCCCCACAATGGAGTCAGCAACAACATTTTGCGAGTGTCCCGTTGAATTTTGAACAGGACGTTTGGAACGAGTGGAAGGGGAAGAAATGCATAAAGAAATGTCCACTTCCAAGAAAAAGATAGGGTTGTCCACCTTCCACATCAGGGGAGCTGAGACTGGCACAAAATGGAGGAAGTTGTCTGTTCAGAAAGGAGGCAACTAGATTTACGTGAGGAGTACCGCACTGGTAGACAATGTCCACAAACATATCCCTGTGAAGCATCCATTCACTGGGATTGAGTTAAGGACCTGCTCAGAGTGTCTTCTACAATGTTTTGACCTGAAGGAATGTAAATTGCCTGAAGAGTAACTTGACACTGTATAGCAAGATCCCATACCATGAGTGCCAACAGACACAGAAGGTAAGATCTTGTTCCTCCCTGCTTGTTTATATACCACATCACTGTGGTATTGTCTGTGAATACCTTGAGAGATTCCTGTGGAGAAAGGAGGATGAAAAGCCCATAGACCCAGTAGAAGGGCCCTCATCTCTGACACTGATGTGCTGCTCTTGTTGAAGTGATGACCACATACCCCCTGCACCTTTAGGGAGCCAAAAGCTGCTCCCCATCTCACATCTGTGAACAGTTCCCGAGGGGGAAGAGGTTTAAAGACAACTGCTGGATCCACCGCTGAAGTTCCTTCTTGAGACCAAGTAGAAGAGGAAACTACACATTCTAGAGGATGCGCATGTTGAAGCCAAACTGACATCAGGAGCCACTGAAACCTTCTTAGGTGGAGTTTTGCCAGAGGGAGCATAGGAATGGTGGATGCCATAAAACCCAGACCTTCCAGAAACTGTCTGGCTGTAGTGGAGGCCAGAGGAAGAGTCTGAAAGGAAGAAATGAGAGTCAAGGCCTTGGGTGGAGGCAGGGATGCCAGCATAGGCACTGTCTGAATCCTGCATCCCAGAAAGATATGATCCTGAGAAGGATTCAGAGAAGACATTTTTAAGTTTATTGTGAACCCTATGCTTTGCCGAAAGGAAATGGCAAAATGAAGATTCTTCAAAAAGATCTCTGGAGCAGATCCCTGACACTGGAGGTCATCCAAGTAAGGAAAGGCTTGGATCCCTTAAGCCTGCAGAAAGCAATCACAGGAATGAAGCATTTGGTGAATACCCTTGGGACAGTACAAAGGACAAATCAGAGAACTGATAATGCCAGAAAGCAACACAGAAACAAAAACTTCCTGAATATGGGATGCATCCAGACCATGAAATACCCCTGATGGATAATGGAAAGAGCCAGGGAATACTGAGCAATCTTTAGCCAAACAGGAAGTGAAAGAGATAGGTGAAGAGGAAGAAGAAAGTGGCTGGGAAGAATAGGAAAGTTAGACAGTGCCTGGTTTATCAGGAAAAGGAGACGACTGAGGCACAGAAGACCTGGTAGCCTTTGCAGTAGGAGCCCGCTTGCCACCCTTTTCACCCTTAGGTAGAGGGTGAGATTGCCTGCGAACAAAGGATGGCTTATTGGGGTAGTTTCTCTGAAATTTAGGCATGGGAGAAGCAAACATGTATTTAAGTTCCTTTAAAGCCTTGCCCTTATCCTGATGGGACTTGAAACAAATCAGCAGTAGTCTCACCAAACAAGTGTTTATCATCTAGAGGGGCATCCATCAACTTAGCCTTAATATCAGGCAAAGGTTGAAGCCGAAGCCAAGAATACCTCATCACTGACCCAAAAGCAGTGGCCTTAGAAGCATCTGTTGCATCATAACTACACTTGAAGGAATGATGAGCCACCTGGGAGGAAGTCCCTTAAAGGGAAAGGGCGGAAGATTTACCATTCAGAGTCTGGAAGATCAGAAATCACATGAGAAGCCTGGGAAAACAGAGCAAACAAGTACCTGGACATATGGGTCTTATAATTAACGGCCCTAAAAGCCAAGGTAGCAGAGGTATAGGCCTTCTTGACTAGCCTCTCCATAGCTCTGCTGTTTTTATCAGAAGGCAGTAACTTAGGAGAAGGAAACTACTGAGAAGGTATGTCAGATGCTACTGACACCATCAAGAGGTCAGCAGGAGGACACTTGTACAAAATCTTACAGTCCTCAGGCACTCTATAGAATCTATCTGGTTTCTTGGGGCAGGGGCTGAGAATCTAGAGCCTTAGAAAAGGTATCCAAGCAAAGCAGCCAAAACAGAAGGGGTAGCAGAAGGTCTGGGAGAATCCATCTGCAGTAGCTCATAATACCTTTTTTGTACCTCAGAAACTTGTGCACAATCCCATTTAAAGAACTCCATCATCCTAGAGAGAGTGCCCCCAAAAGAAATTGCTTCCAAGGGATCATAAAGACAGGTAGATTCCTTTTCCTCTGATCCACAGTCCAAAGGAGAGAAAATCTGGTTGGAGTAAGCAAGGGATTCCTCATCTAAATTTGCCTCCTCCTCAGAGGAATCCTGTTCTATGGGTCTATTAAGGGGGGGGGGTAGAGGACCAAGGGGAGGATTGGAATAGAAACACAGAGGAAGTTTTAAAGCCATCAAAGCACTAAATCCGAGTGAAAGACTGACATTCACTCTGTAGATCCTTAGGAGCAAAGGAAATATGTTTAGACCACATCAATGAACATGAACAAAGACTGGACCACCACTGACGGGACTAATTGTTTCACGTTCTGCTACCTCGCTTCTTGCCTTCTGTTGGAACATTTTTACACTGCAAGTATGTCCCTGTATATAGTATTCATCTCTCTAATTATTCAGTAATATAATAGTTCAATTAATTTCACACAATTACATAAATAATTAAATTAGAAAGATGAATAGTATATATATATATATATATATATATATACATATGTATATATATGTATATATATATATATATATATATATATATATATATATATATATATATGAAAACATACACACACACACACACACACACACACACACACACACACACACACACACACACACACACACACACACATATATATATATATATATATATATATATATATATATATACATACGTCCCTGTTCGTTGATGTGGTTTGGAAGTTTGTTGAAATTTATGTTTGCATACATGAAATATGTTTATTTTTCTGCTTTTTCTTTAAGGGGACGTCCACCTTAAAAAATTTGGAAGGCTCTGACCCCAGGTGGCATTCACTAGTTGTAGTAGGGAGTTCTTCTCTGACTACAATTTAGAGAACACCCCTAGCCCCTCAGAAATAATCCGGCACGGTTCCACCTGGATGTTCGAAACAGATGCCTGCAATGCCTCCTTGGACATGCCTAAGGTTGGTTTCACTGCTTGCCTCCAACCCAGCCGTGGCAGAAGAGTCCAACAATTAAGATGAGTGAACCTCAGAGCCATCACTTTCTTCAGGAGGGACGTCCAGCAGAGGCTGAACAGCAGAAGATTCCAGCCTCGCTTTCCTTGGCCTTCTTCCCAGACAGCTGTCCCTCAGAACGGGAAGTTCCCTCCATTGTGTCTTTAGCCAGAAGCTTAAGATGTTGATTTACAAGATAAAGCACTAAAGAACAGAGCATACTACGAAGGGTTTTGGGAACACCGGCCTGACAGAGGAAGTTTGGTCATGAGAAGCACCAAGGCAAAACAGACCGTTTGTGACAGTTTTTATGGAGAATCTGTCTCCCACACTGGCATTTACCCTTCTTGGATAACATGAAAAGTACAGTTTTGTACCTACCATAAATATAGATGTCCGATAGGTATGCATCTGCAGTCATCACATATGGGTTGTCCTGCCTCAGGCAGCCCTTCGGTCAGCCGGATTCCAAAGTCTGGGTCCGGCGTCAACTGATGTCGCACTTTCCCCGACGTCAGAGCGCCTGGGGTATAAAAGCATCAGCCGACGCCATCTTCCTCAGTTTTTCTTGCCCCAGATGCCAGGTGCCCTCTAAGGAAGGCTAAATTTGGAGAGATGCATTTAAAAATCCAAACATGCACAATAATATAAAAACAAATACACCATAACAGATCACCCCAGCTAGCTATAAGAGGGGTAAGTACCCAAGAAATACCACAGAGGGGAAGGAGGGAGGGTAAACCCGACTGCAGATGCATACCTATCGGACATCTACATTTATGGTAGGTACAAAACTGTACTATGTCCTTCAAGGATGCATCTGCAGTCATCACATATGGGTAGAATACCATAGCCAATCTGGGGGTGGAGGAACTATGTAAAGGAAGGTGTAGCTAAAATGCCCTGCAGGACTGCCATAGCAAAGCCTGCTCTGGATCTGGAATATAAAGGTAAATTGTAATGCTTGGCAAATGTATGCAGGGAGTTCCATGTAGCAGCTTCTAAAATGTCCTTGGTAGCCACCCCTCTTAAGAAAGCTGTGGAGGTGGCTGTGGCTCTCGTGGAATGAGGTCTAATGTTAGCAGGCACAGTTTTTCCATGAAAGGAGTAACAAAAACGGATGCAATTCCCTATCCATTTTGAAATTGTCTGTTTGGAAATTGCTTTTCCTTGTGTACCAGCAGCATATGCTACCAACAGCTGGTCAGTTTTTCTGTAATCTTTAGTTCTGTCCAAGTAGTAGCGTAACTGTCTATGTATGTCCAGGGTGTGCAGAAGTTTCTCCCCTTTGTTTTGTGGATTTGGAAAGAAGGTAGGCAAGTGAATAGCTTGATTTAATGAAACCCTGGATACCACCTTTGGCATAAATGTAGGATTGGTTCTCAATGAAACTCTGTCCTGATGAAAAATAAGAAATGGCTGTACTGCCATAAGGGCCTGTAACTCAGATACTCTTCTTGCTGAGGTTATGGCCAGAAGGAAAGCAGTCTTCCAAGACAGGAACTGTAGTTCTGCAGATGCTGCTGGTTCAAAGGGAGGCAGTGTTAGTTTTTCCAACACGAAGTTAAGGTCCCAAGTAGGTAGAGGTGGTTTCCTTGGAGGATTGATGTTTTTGATTCCTCTAAGAAACTGTCTTAGGAGAGGATGAGAGAAGACAGGTGGATCAGTATTGTATTCTGCTGAAATTGCTGAAGCATGAATTTTAATGGAAGAGTAAGACAGACCATTGTGGAACATTTCTGCCAAGTATTCCAGGATATGTGCCATGTTCATCACTGTCGCATCTAGGCCCTTTGTGGTGTTCCAAATGTGAAATCTTTTCCATTTTGCTAAATATGCCTTTCTTGTGGAAGGCCGGCGAGCTTCCATAATAATATCTTTCACTCTGGGATAGCTTGTCCTGAGGAGGAGTCAAGGTATTTTCCAGGCTGTTAGTTGCAAGGTTTTCAGGTTGGAATGCAGAGTTTTGTAATTGCGCTGTGTCAGTAGAAGTGGCCATAGAGGAAGAGGCCATGGTTTCGTGCATGACAGGCTCTTTAACAGTGGGTACAGCAGTGCTGTCTTGGCCAGTCCGGAGCTATCAGAATCACTTTTGGCTGCTCTGTCCTGATCTTCAGTAAAACCTTGGTCATTAATGGGAGAGGTGGAAATGCATACACTGTTAAGAGTTCTCCAGCTGAAAGAGAGGGCGTCCACTTTCCATGCTTGTGGGTGGTATGTCCTTGAGCAGAATTTCTTCAGTTGATGATTGTGGGGGGAGGCAAAAAGATCTAAGTCCGGCCTCCCCCATGATTGTGTTATCTGTAAAAAGATGTCTGGATGCAGCATCCATTCGTGTGCATCCATGATATTTCTGCTTAAGCTGTCCGCCAGTATATTGTCTTTCCCTGGCACAAACTGGGATTGTAGCTGTATATTGAGTTTCAAGGAAAGTTCCCAATGATTCATCGCCAGCCTGCAAAGAGGATAGGAATGGGTGCCTCCTTGCTTGTTTATGTACCACATAACCGTGGTGTTGTCTGTCCTTATTAGCAGATGGCCATGATGCAGAAAGGGTTTGAAGGCTTCGACTGCATGTATCACTGCCAGCATTTCCTTTTGGTTTATGTGCATGCGTAGCTCTTTTTGTGACCATAGACCTTGAATGCATCTGCCCTCCATGTGCGCTCCCCATCCGGGGTCTGAAGCGTCTGTTGTAATGGTTTGGCTGGCTATTGGTTTGCTGAAAGGCAGACCCCTGTTTGACTGGCTTGCTTGAGCCCACCACAGAAATTCCTTTTGAAGGCATGGAATGAGTGGTATCAAAGTTTCCAGGCTGTGACTGTGCTGAGTCCATAAACTCCTTAGGTACCATTGTAGTTTCCTCATATGTAGTCTTGCTTGCAGAATCAGAAGGATGCAAGAAGCCATGTAACCCAGGGCCTGCAGGATTTTCCTTGCAGTCAGCTGGGTTTGTCTTGTCAGATTTTTGAAGTAATCTGGTAGTTGATTTTGTTTTTCTTCTGTGAGGAAGGCCATTTGGGTGGTTGTATCTAGATCTGCACCCAGAAAGGTTATTCTTTGGGATGGAACAAGTCTTGATTTGTGAAAGTTGACTGTATATCCCAAGGCCTGAAGTAGGTGGATGGCATAATTTAAGTGTTTTACCAAAGTTTGTTGGCTGTCCGCTTGTATAAGGCAGTCGTCCAGATATGGGTATATTTGGATCCCTGAAGTCTGCAGTGTGCAATTACTGATGCCAGGCATTTCGTGAATACTCTGGGCGCAGTAGATAAGCCAAAGGGCAATGCTGAGAATTGATAATGCTCTGACCCTGCAAGAAATCTGAGGTGTCTTCTGCAACTTTGTCTGATAGGGACATGCAGGTATGCCTCCTTGAGGTCTAGAGTTACCAGCCAAGACCCCTTGCCCAGCATGGGAAGGAGCTGCTGTAGAGTCAGCATTTTGAACTTTGGCACAATGAGATAAGTATTCAGTGCGGACAAGTCGAGAATAGGCCTCCATTGCTTTTCTTTTCTTGGAACAAGGAATAGTCTGGAATAAAATCCTTGGCCTTGTTCTGAGACAGGAATCTTTTCTATAGCTTTCATTTGCATTAAGCTGGAAATTTGTTTCAAAGCCTCTGCCCTTTGATTCGGTGGCAGGTCTGGCATGCCCTTTCTTTTTGGTAATGTGTGGAAATGAAACATGTATCCTTTGTCTATTATTTGTAGTGTCCATTTGTCCCTTGTAATACTGTGCCAATTTTCTGAGAATAAAGAAAGCTTTCCGCCCAAACGTGCTTCCAATTGAGCCCTGGTTGGCGGTGTCAAAGTAAAGTCATTGAGCCTGTCCTTGTGCAGCAGTTGAAGGTCCTGCATTATCTCTCTGGTTGGGAGGCTGCCATTGACGTCCTCTGTAGGAGCCTCTAGCTTGCCCTCTACCTCTGGCACACCTGTTCTTGCCTCTCTGAAACCTCTCTGTGTCTGGAAAGGACCAATTCTTGGAAGGCCAATTCCTGCTGAATCTTGGTGGTTGTACTTGGAGAAAATCTTTGACTTTTTGTACGGATTTTGCCTTTTCTTCAAATTTCTTTAAGACCTCCTGAGCCGTGGAGCCAAATAACTTTTGCTTTGCCAGAGGAGCATCCAGCAGCTTTGCTTTAACATGGTCTGGCAGAGATTGTTCCTTCAGCCAAGCATGCCTACGTATGACTGCGCCAGTCATAGCTGACCTACATGAAGCTTCCAATGCATCATAACCACATTGCAAGAAATGGTTGCTAACCTGTTGTGAGTTATGTACCAGATCCTGAAGTGACTTGCGGTCTAGGGGGTCAGGTGAAGACAGTTTTTTATGCAATTCATCTAACAAATACTCTTGGTACTGTATCATATGAAATTGACAATTTAAAGCCCTCATGGAAAGAGTAGCAGAAGTATACACTTTTTTTACCCCATCTCTCTAAAGCTCTGGACTCCCTTTCAGAGGGGAGAGGATTTTTAGCAGTGGCAGCTGCAACCCCTTTAGGGCCCTGGGAAATAGTTTCTGGATCAGCAGAGTGGGCCTTGTAAAGGTAAAGATGCAAGTCCGGGACCCTGTAGTACCTATCGGGTTTGGCAGGAGCCGGAGGGAGAGAGTCAGGGGTTGCGCTAGAGTCAGAGTACACATCATTAATGACATTCAAAACAGGAGGAATAGCTAAAGGTCTATGCTGAGGCAAATGTAAAAAAAGGTCCTTAATCTTTTCCTGGAATCGGAGAATTCCTGGCCCTGCCATTGGAAATGCTCTCTCATGGTGTGTAGTGTCTCCCCAAAGGAAAACTCTTCAGGAGGGGAGGCCGAGGGAATAGATTCCTCTGCATCAGAATCCTCGTAGGCCGAAAAAGCCTCCTCCTGGTGGTCCGAGAGAGTACAGCCATCAGAGGCCTCATCTGAGGAGTGGGGATCAGAGGGCTCAACCCTGGGCCTTTTGTCTGGAGGAGGTTGAGAGCCCCTAATTAAGGAGATAAGATCCTCTGCTAAGCTTAGAATCTGTGAACCAGTAGAGGGTCCCTGAGGGATAACATTGGGAGGCAAAGCTTTTGAGAGTTCAGCAGCTTTAGCCCTGGAGAAAGCCTTAATGGACATGGATGCAGGAGGCCTGGCTGCACCACGTGCTGGTGTAGATTTGTCTAAAGGAATGGTGTCGGAAGGTTCCAGGACACCCGTTTCTGTTGGAAATTCAATAACTGACTCAGCCGGGGCCTCCGGGACCGAGGTAGTCGGTTGAGCTGTTTCGGTAATTGGAAGTACTAAGGACTCAGTTTCAGCCGAGACACTCGCGGTAGGCCTGGCCGTGGTTTCAGCCGAAACTGCGGCCCACGTGTGTCGGTCCTTGTCCTTCCATTTCTTAACTAAATGAGAAGTCGGAGTCTCCGACGGCATCTTATACGAAAAACTAGCCCCACAAAATTCCTCTGCAAACTCTGCCCGACGTCTAAGAGTGCGTCGGTTATAGGAAGCACAGGCTGAACAGGCCGAGATGTCGTGGTCTGGGCCTAGGCAGGGTAGGCAGTAAGAGTGGAAATCCTTATGAGGTATTTGTTTCTCACAAGTTAAACAATTATTAACTTTATCTGACATCGGCTGAGGCAAGAAAGAGTCCCCAACGGGGTACTTAGCTTTTTGAAGTCTTCGGTAGCTGAATTACAGGAGCTGGCCGACCGGCACTTGCGAACTGCTTCTGCTTCGGGTACCACGCGGCAAGGAAGACTGGGGAAGATGGCATCGGCTGATGCTTTTATACCCCAGGCGCTCTGACGTCGGGGAAAGTGCGACATCAACCGACGCCGGACCCAGACTTTGGAATCCGGACGACCGAAGGACTGCCTGAGGCAGGACAACCCATATGTGATGACTGCAGATGCATCCTTGAAGGACATCTCCACAAGCAGCAAAACAAAAGAAAAATAAGACAAAATCCCAATGGGGCATTTATCTACAATGGCTTGGTGAACCACCAACATGGCGTTTAGACTGGTGGCAAAGAAGTTTTGATGACAGTATATCCAGGCGTCAACTTTATGCCCTATGCTATACAAGAAGCCTACGTGTGACACACGACGTACCTTAAAGCTACATAAAGGCTTTGGTATACTGGCAGGATGTCAGACCACCCTTGGCATGGGATCCCGATTGTAAAGTACACTGCAATAGTGAAATGGAAAGAAATTTCACAGGAAGATAGGCATTTAATTGAAAATTTTGATATGCATCCAATAGCTATTTCAAATCATGCATCAGTAATAACTAAAATAAAAATACACGGTAACAAAATAAAAATGAGACACCACTTTTTTCCCACCTGTTATAAAAAGAGGAATTTAAGGAATGGATAGTGGAAATTATTCAGGAGTTAAAGGGAAGATAGAAATTTCTTCTGAAAATATAGTGAGGGAGTGGGATAAAATTAAAGTGGAGTTTAAAAAAAATAATGTGGAAATAAGAGAGATACAGTTAAGAAAAAACATTTAGAGGGACTGACAAAGGTTCAGGTACTGCAGAATATGGGGAAAATCTCAGAGGATGAGAAGAAATTAGAGAAATCTAAACAGAAAATAAAGGATTAACCTTGATAATATGCAGGAGTTTGGAAAGACTGCTGTAAAGCAACTGTTTTTTGATAATTCCAGAGCACAAAAATGTTTAGCACAATTCAAGCAAAAGAAATTAGAAAAGGTTGCTGCCAAGCTTAGGCATCCTATAAGAAGTAAAATAACAAGAGATCCTGTAGAGGTACTAGAAATATTTTGGAAATTTTATGAAAAATATGTATAAAGCAGAAGAATATGGAAATCAAGAAAAAGTACAAGAGGAAATGTTTCTGGAAAAATTAAATATGCCAAGGTTAGAGGTAGATGAGGCTCAATTGCTAACAGGATAGTAGGAGATGAGAAAAAAATGGTGAGGTATAACCAATCTATAGTAAAAGTCCTCAAAGGAATATATGGTATTCCTGTGGAAGTTTGGAAGCTAGGAGAGAATAAAGTGATGCAGATCTGAAAGGTTTTGTTTAACAGTATTTTAAAATGAAGAACAGATCTGAAAGGTTGTATTAAACAGTATTTTAAAATGAGGAGAAGCTCCAATATCCTGGGACAAAGAGGTGATGGCTGTAATACCTAAAGCTGGTAAAGACTCATCAGATCTAGCTTCATATAGCCCATTTCAATTATAAACCATGTTTATAAAGTGCTTAAGTCTAGTATGGGTAAAGGAACAGTAAAGATGATGCCAAAATTCATACATATGAACCAATGTTTAAGAAAAAAAATCTTATTCTGATGAAGTTCTACACATTAACAGAATGAAAGCGCTTAAGTAACTTTTGTGGTGCTGTGTGATTCTTTCTGATTCTGGACAATTTGGTTTTGATTTTTTCTTAAGTTTTTTTAGTTTGCGCTTTAGTTTTAGTTATATGGACCAATGTTGTTTTGTGGAGCGGAGGCAAACCTTTGACATTAATAGAACAATGATGATCCAGAGGGAAGCAGAATTTAAGAAAATACCACTGTTGATGGCTCTTGATGCAGAGAAAGCATTCAACAGAGTAAGCTGGGATTCTATGAGCAGGGCAATGGAAGCATTTGTATTCCCTGATAAAATTATGTTTATTAGGAGGATATATGAGGGGTCAGAGGTGAAAACTGTAGTGGGTGGGATCCTCTCTGATCAGTTTTGTTTCAGCAAAGAAACCAGGCAAGGATGTCCCCTTCCCCTTTTGTTATTTGCATTATATTTAGAACCACTGGAACAGAAAATAAGGGACTCAGAAATTCAAGGATATAATTAGTATGGTAGTCAAGAAAAGCTATCTATGTTCCAATGATATTTCATACCTTATAAAACCAGAAAAGAACATTTCAATGTTGTGGGAATATTTTGAGTCAGTTTCGAGTCTTTTTCAGATACAAAATTAAGATAAAACAAAGGCAATAACTGTAAACTATGTACACACACATGAATTGGTTCAGCAATACCCATACTTATGGGGATATGATAAAATGAAGTACTTAGGAGTATGGATTAAAAAGGATTCTGTTGTAGCAGCTAGGGATGTGTGGGAAGATACTAAACAAAACAGAATACAAAACTGAGAAAATGGAATCTCTATTTTATTGATATGGATAGCAAGATGCAAGCAGTGAAAATATTTTTAGGCCCCTTCAGTTTTATACAGAGATCAGGGATATTTTTTATTATCAATTAGAGTAGTAGTTCTGGATAGCAATTCATAAAGAACTGAAGGAATTTATCTGAGAGGGGGAGGAGGGCAAGTGGGTTAAGCCGATCCTGTCAACAGAACAAGGATGTTTAGGATTACTTAATTTGAAGGTAATTTTTTAGGGCTACACAGTTAAGGTTCCTATACATAGCACAAGCAGAAAGACATAATTCAAAGTGGAAAGGGATGACGCCGAAGCAGGGGGAAGCTCAAGAAACAAGTAGACTGGGATTTTGGATGCAGATCCTAAAGGAGTACAACAATAACATACAGAATACTATATTCATAAAAGAGTAGGAAATATTCTAAGAACTAACCCAACATGGGAATAGAGAATTGAGATTCTGCTGATAGGAATGACTGAAATTAGAGATGAAGACAACAGGCAAGATGGGGCTGGAATTTGTGGAGAAAAATGGTAAAGGAACCAAGATATTGGAAGCAAATAATTAGAGAAGGAAATGTAATAGAATGGGAAGATACTAATAATTTATTTGGACTGCAGGTTAGAGATTGCCCTCCCTAACAAGGACTGACATCAGATTATACGCAAAGAGAAAGAGAAAGAAAAAGGGGGATCCTAAGTGAAAGACTAGCACTGGTAGAGTTTTTAGTAGAATGTAGAACAGAAACTGCTGTTAAAGGCATAATTAGTAGACCATATACAATATTGCATGACAATTATAAGAATCAAAGGAGGTTAGAAAAGATTGGGAAGAGAGGTTGGATAAGCAATTCACAAAAACAATGTGGGGACATATGTATGTCTCCCAACATGCAACAAAGTCTAGAAGATTTAGGATTTTTGCTTGGAATTGTACATAGGTATTTGTATACCCCAAGTAGACTCCAAAAGATTTTTTTCCTCAGGTAGATGCAAATATTGCAGATATGATGGGGAAGAAAGTGGTACTTAGTAACATGATTTTCAGGAGTATAATGAGTTGGCAGACTTTAAAAATTCCCTGCAGACTACTCTAACAGAAATACTAGGTGAGCAAACTGGCATAACTAAGGAAACTATTTTTTGAGCTATGATACAGAATAAGAATTTCCTAGACATAGTAAATCCTTGCTGCGTCTAATTATGGTGGCTGCCAAAAAGCAATTACAAGAAAATGGAAATCACAGTCTAGACCAACTTTACTAGAAGTAGTGAATATAAATAATAGATATAAAACTGGAAAACCGTGGTGGTGGTGGTGCTGCGGTAGCATTGTCGCCTCACAGTAAGACGCTGTCCGGTTCGATTCTCAGCTACAGCGTCTTCTGCGTGGAGACGTGTGAATGGGTGTATCTTCATTGAAGGTTGTGCGTCAGGCCTGGCAAGCCGGTACGTAAAAATCAACTGCCAATCATTAGCGGACCGGAGTTCCGCTGTGGCGACCCCTAACCAGGAAAAGCCGAAAGACACAAACAAATATAAAACTGGAATTGTGATCTTTAGAAACGGGTGGGAGCAAAGTATATAGAAAAAAAAGGGAGTTGTGAGAACAATACATGCAGAATAAATTTTTGGAGGAGGGAATGAGGTTTAAAAGAAGGCAGGATTTGAATGAGCTATGTAATGTTTGACAATGACTGGATAGATAAGTGATGTATAATATTTGCAACTAAATATGCCAGCATGGTTTATTTTAATTTATATAAATGCAGATTATGTCATGTTTCTTGTTTTAAAACAAATATGAAGGTCAGAAAAAACTGCAGAAGACTAAAGGTAATGTTGAAAACTGCCTTGACATCTAGGAATAAAGTTCAAGCTACAAATCAATTTGCTCTTCCTGTTCTAACTTACAGCTTTGGTGTGACTGAATGGCCTACAGTATTAAATCAATTGGACGTGAAAACAAGAAAAACACTTCATGCCTATCAAGCAATATATAAAAACAGTGTACACCAATATTACATATTCCTTGCTTTGAAGGAGATATGAGACTCCTCGAAACTGACTTCATGTAAAGATCTGCAGTCATGGATCTGCATGAATATCTACTGACCTCATCAGATTCAAACAGAGTGGAAGTTTTAGAGCATAGAGATAACTCAAAGATGATCTTTGCTTAGTTTAGCAGAAGCATTTCGGAATCAAGTGGGGAAACAAAATCAAACCAGAAGTAAATAAAAATCAGTCACCACCTGAAATTGCCAAAAACACAAAGAATATAAAGACGAAAATTGGAAACTCCACAAATATATTGGCAAGTACAGAGTATAGCGGTTTTCTGAAACAGCCTCATACTGACTGAGATTTGATGCAAGAATGTTTAAAGAGAGGTGAATTGAAACCAAAAGGTGAAAGGCTAATAACAGCCCAGGACAGTGGACTACATGCACAT
The DNA here is from genome assembly GCF_019279795.1 of Protopterus annectens. Taxonomy (NCBI): domain Eukaryota; kingdom Metazoa; phylum Chordata; order Ceratodontiformes; family Protopteridae; genus Protopterus; species Protopterus annectens. Next base: position 416,819,479 of record NC_056729.1, read on the forward strand.
TGGCTCACAAAAATCATTGAAAAAGTGAGAAAAAAAATGCAGTTTCTGTAAAACACAACTGGAAAGTTTCACATCTCCTTGCTGGGTGTGATATGGAAAATTACAATAATGTGCAAGACTATTGGAATGGGGATTGCAAAACTGCAATACAGAAGTATCTAAAACACACTGGAAACATGAATCACAAACCATTATACAGAATGTTTGTATCACATGGGATCACCCCTTACCAACAATTCCAAAACCAGATATAATAGTTCACGAAAAGACAAAAGTAGTATTGATCATTGAAACTGCTACACCCAGTGATAACAGTATCTTCTGTACAGAAAGACAAAAACTCATAAAATACCAGGACTTGCAGGCAGAAATGAGAGCAATGTGGAAGATATGGAGAGTTACAGTAGTAGTAAAAAGACAAAGAAGTTACAATATTGTTTGAATATGCTACACAACAGATGTCAATTTTGGTCATATTGTGGGTGTTGAGAATGTACAGTTGTGTACACTTACCATAAATGTAGATGTTAGAGTGTATTCACTGTTGCAGTCATTATATTTGGGTAATCTGCTGGCAGGTTGCCCTCAGTCAGCCTGAATTCCAAAGTCTTGGGTACTGTGTCGGTTGCTGTCTTCTCTTCCATGACGTCAGGTTGTCAGGGGTATAAAACATGGAGCCGACGCCATTTTCTTTAGTTTTTCTTGCCCCCGATGTTAGGTGCCCCCAAAAAGGTAGCAATATTATATATATATATATATATATATATATATATATATATATATAATATATACACACACACATCATCTACAAGAAAATACACCACAAAGGTTGTAGAAGATAGTGAAGGAAAGAAACTTTAGAATGACGGGAGGGTAACCTGGACTGCAACAGTAAATACATTCGAACATCTACATTTATGGTAAGTGTACACAACTGTACTATGTTCTTCGTGTTTCACTGTTGCAGTCATTACATTTGGGTAGAATCCCAAAGCTAAGGTTGGGAGGCTGGAGCTAAACAGCATTAGGTGCGGCTATAAGGCCCTGCAACATTGCAGTGGCAAAGCCTGCCCTAGACTTAGAGAGGCAAATGGTAATGCTTTGTAAAGGTGTGAACAGAACTCCAAGTAGCAGCCTCTAGAATGTCTTTGGTTGGTACTCCTCTGAGAAAGGCTGCTGAAGTAGCTGCAGCTCTGGTGGAATGAGACCTAATGCCCTTGGGCACAGGTTTACCATGGTGTAAGTAGCAGAAATGGATGCAGTGGCTTATCCACTTTGAAATTGTCTGCTTTGAAATAGCCTTTCCTTCTGATCCTGCAGCATATGACACTAGTAATTGCTCAGTTTTTCTTAGAGCTCTAGTCCTGCTCAAGTAGAATCTTAGCTGTCTGTGTACATCCAAGGAATGCAGAATTCTCTCCCCTTTGTTCTGCGGATTTGGATAAAAATTTGGCAGATGAATTGTTTGGTTAAGAGCCACAATGGAAACCACCTTAGGCATAAAATTAGGATTTGTCCTCAGACACCCTGTCTGGGTAAAATATGATAAAAGGTTCTACAGGCATGAGGGCCTGTAGCTCTGAAACTCTTCTTGCTGAAGTCATTGCTAGTAGCAGAGCTGTCTTCCATGATATGAACTTTATATCAGCAGTAGCAGCTGGTTCAAATGGAAGCAGGGTGAGCTTTTCCAACACATAACTGAGGTCCCATGCAGGTAATGGTGATCTTCTAGGGGGCCTTAAATTTTTGGCTCCTCTAAGATACTGCTTTAGTAAAGGATGAGAAAAGATTGGTGGCTCTATGTGGAAATGAGCCGAAATGGCAGACGCATGGATTTTGATTGATGAGAAAGATAGGCCTTTGTCAAGCATCTCAGTTAATTATTGTAATATCTGAGGAATATTTGGTTCTGCTGTATCTGCTCCTTGTGATTGATTCCAAGCACAGAATCTTTTCCACTTGTCAGCATAAGATTTTCTAGTACTAGGCCTTCTGGCTTCCAAAATGACATCCATCACAGTTTTACTGAGAGGTGTTGTTTGTATGATTACAGGTTTAGCCATGCTAACAGGTTTAGAGTCTGTAGTTGATTGTGCAGGATCTGATTGTTTTGCTGGGAAAGTAGTTGTGGTCTGAGGCAAGGTCCATGCTGGGTATTGAGACAAGTTCCTTAGGATTGGGTACCAGTACTGGCGGGGCCAGTCTGGGGCAATTAATATAATCTTTGGCTTCTCTTGTCTGACTTTTAGGAGGAACTTGGGTAGAAGAGGCAGAGGAGGAAAGGCGTAAATTGATAGGTTTTTCCAACTGAAGGATAGGGCATCCACTTTCCATGCTTGTCTGTGCTAAGTCCTTGTGCAGAATCTTTTCAATTGATAATTTTGAGGAGAGGCAAATAGATCTATGTCTGGGCTCCCCCATTTCTCTGTTATCATGCTGAAGACTTGTGGATTTACTTTCCACTCGTGAGGATCCATAAGGTTTCTGTTTAAATCATCTGCCAGAGTGTTTTGTTTTCCTGGCAGGAATTGAAGATGTATTTGGTAGGTCAAAGCTGTGTCCCACAGTGCCATGGCTAATCTGCAAAGGGGGGTATGAGTGTGTGCCCCCTTGCTTGTTTATATACCACATGACTGTGATGTTGTCAATCTTTATTAGTAGATGTCCTGGATGAAATAAGTCCATGAAGGCTGTTAGGGCATTTTGAACAGCTAGCATCTCTTTCTGGTTGATATGTAGATGCATTTGTTTTGGTTCCCATATGACCTGAATGCATCTTCCTGCCATGTGGGCCCCCCAGGCATAATCTGATGCGTCTGTTAAGGTTTGGCTGGCAGGGGGTGGAGTGAAGGGCCGTCCCATGTTTTGGTGACAGGCCTTTGCCCACCATAGAAACTCCTGTTGCAGGCAGGGAATGAGAGGAATCATTGTTTCCAGACTGTGTGAATGTTGACTCCATAAACTTTTTAGGTACCATTGAAGTTTCCCCATATGCAGTCTTGCATATGGAATTAATAGGATGCCATGAAGCCCAGAGTCTGCAGAATTTGTCTTGGAGACGACTGGGTTTTTGTTGCCATCAGTTTGAAGTAAGTAGTCAGTTGCCTTTGTTTGTCTGGCGTAAGGTAAGCCATCTGGGCAGTTGTATTCAAGCTTGCACCCAGGAATGTTATCTTTTGAGAGGGTATAGTTGTGATTTCTTTTCGTTTATTGTGTACCCCAGGCATGTTAGAAGCCTTTTCACAAATGCCAGGTGTCGAAGAAGAGTGTCCTTGTTCTCTGCTTGAATGAGACAGTCGTTCAAGTAAGGATATATTTGTATACTTTTGTCTGCAAAATGCAATTACTGGTGCCAGGCACTTTGTAAAGACCCTGGGCGCAGTAGATAAGCCAAAGGGCAGTGCAGAGAATTGGTAATGCATTAAGCCAGCCTTGAATCTGAGGTATCTTCTGCACGATTGTCTTATTGGGACATGCAGGTATGCCCTCTTTTAGGTCTAATGTCACCAGCCAAGCATTCTTGCCCAGCATGAGCGGAAGCTGCTGCAAAGTCAGCATTTTGAATTTTGGAATGTCCAGGTATGTGTTCAAAATTGATAAATCCAGTATTGGCCACCAGGCCGTGTCTTTTCTGGGTACCAAGAACAGTCGAGTAAAAACCTTGTCCTTTTTCCTGTTCTGGTACCGGCTGAATGGCCCCCATATCCATGAGGGATGTAACCTGTTTCTGTGCCTCTGCCCATTAATTTTTGGGCAGATCTGGCCAACCATTTGCCATTGGCAGAATGTGGAAATGGAATCTGTATCCCTGTGATACTATGCTTAGTACCCACTTGTCCTGGGTTATTAACAGCCAATTTTGAGCACAAAGTGCTAATTTCCCCCCTAAGGGTGCTGTCAAAAGATAAGTGCTTGGTGTAGGCAGAGGGAAGTCATTGGGACTGTTTTCTGTAGGTTTGCGCTTTATCTCCTCCTGATTTGGAGGTAGATGCGCCCCACTGCTTTGATCTGTATGAATCTTGCACCTGGTATTTGGAACCCTTTGGGCATCTGGATTTGCCCCTTTGGGCTCGGTCTGATACAGGAAAAAGACCAATTTTTTGTAGGCCAGTGTCTACTGAATCTTGGTGGCTGCACTTGTAAGAAGTCTTTAACCGTTTGCATAGACTTAGCTTTGTCTTCCATTTTCTTTAAAACCTCTTCTGCCTTAATACCAAACAGAGAATCATGCTGTAAAGGTGCATCTAGCAATTTAGCTTTAACATGATAAGGCAAATTTTGCTCCTTTAACCAGGTATGCCTCCTAATTACAGATCCAGTAACTGCGGCCCTGCAGGAGGCCTCTAAGGAATCAAAACCACATTGTAAAGTATGCTTTCCAACTTGTTCAGCTGCATGCAATAATTCCTGCAATTCTTTATTTTCTGCACATTCTGAAATCAACATTTTCTGTTTTAGCAATCCCATAACATGTTGGTACTTCAGCATATGAAATTGACAGTTTAAGGCCCTGACTGCCAAGGTTGCAGATGTATAAACCTTTTCTCCCCATCTGTCTAGTGCCCTTGAATCTCTGTCAAAGGGGGTAAGATTTTTTGCTGTTGAGGCCTTATCTCCCCCTTTGGACCCCGTGAAATAGTTTCAGGATCAGCATCAGGGTTTCTAAATAAAAATTTATGAGAGTCAGGGACCCTGTAATATCTGTCAGGCTTACTGGGAGCCAGAGGTAAGGAGTCAGGGGTCAAGCTTGACTCCAAAAACACATCATCCACAATGCCTAAAACGGGGAATGGCTAAAGGCTTGTGCTGAGGGAGAAGGAAATCCCTGAGCCTCTTTTTTGATTCTGAGAAGTCTGGACTCTCCCAGTGAAAATGCTCCCTCAAAGTATGCAAGGTTTCTCCAAATGAATAATCTCTCTGGAGGAGATGCAGATGGAATAGACTCCTCAGCATCAGAATCCTCATAGGGAGGTATACATAATTCCTGATCAGAAGAGGAATCAGAAGAAATAGAAACCTGATCTGAAGATTCATAATCAGTGTCTTGCCTAGGCCTCTTATCTGGAGGGGGATGGGTACCCCTGATCAAGGTAACAAGATCTTTAGCCATTTTGATCATCTGTTTTTTAGGCATAGAGGCCTGTGCATGTGGCTCATGCGTCAGTTTTTTAGTTTTAGAAGTTGCCTTTGTTTTTGGTTTTGCCGCTGTTGTCGGTTTGATATATAAATGTTGAGGTCTGAATACACCCTCAAAAGCTGGTGCCTGCTCAGCGGCTCCGGACCCATCCAAGGGAGATACATCCGTCGGTCCAAAACCTTGAGTATCTTGTGGCATGCTGGACTCCACATGGGTGTCGGTAGAGGCCTGCAACTCGAAGGTAGCGGGTATCAGGGGCTGTGAAAGCACCTCACTGAGTACCGGCGAACTGGTGACTGGCTTAGAAGCTTCATCGTCTGTTTTGGATCTCGACTGCCTTTCTCTGTCCTTTTCTTTGTGTTTTTTATGTACCCCGGTAGTCGGATTGCTAGCCCACATTTCCAGGTAGTTAAATCTGTTTCCAAAATACTTTGATGCAAAAATATACTGACGCTTAATAGTGCATTGGTTAAATCTAGCACAAAACCGACAGCCAGGCACGTTGTGATCAGGGCCTAGGCAAGGAATACAGTATAAATGGAAATCTTTATGAGGCATTTGCTTCCCACAAGTAATACAATTATTAACTTTTTCTGACATCGGTAAAAAGCAAGAAAAAAGTTTCCTCAACGGGGTACTTAGCTTTAGTGAAGACTTCGGTTCTGAAACTCATACTCGAATATTTCAGTATTCAGCCAACCGGCACTTGCCAAATGCTTCTGCTTCGGGCACCGCACGGCAAGAAAGACTAAAGAAAATGGTGTCAGCTGCATGTTTTATACCCCTGACGACCTGATGTCATGGAAGAGAAGACAGCAACCGACGCAGGACCCAAGACTTTGGAATTCAGGCTAACTGAAAGCAACCTGCCAGCAGATTACCCAAATGTAATGACTGCAACAGTGAAATACGAAGATCATCAGTAATCTTGGCTAACATAAAACATTTGGAGAAATTAAAGTAGGAGAAAGGATATCAATAGGAAAGCATACAGAAACAAATTTGTCCAGTCTATGCAGAAGGCATCCATTGCCCAAGCTTCTTTGCAAGGAACTTATGAGCATAACTGTTTCATATGCTTACTGCAAGGGGTTGCAAACAGGTCTGATTTGAGGTGCACCACACCTGTGCACTAGCTGCAAGAAAACATCCCTGTGCAATATCATTTGTGTGGCTCTGCCTTTGATCTGCTCAACTGATCTGCCATATTATTACCCTAAAACGGTACACAGGACTACTCTGAGCTGCTTTGTGGTGTAGAACCAAGCAGTCATAGCTCACACGCAGAGGGAGCAGGGACTTTAATGTGGTATGTCGGCAAATGACATGGAGGCGTCTGTTACTACTGGAAGGGCATCCGCTTTCCAAATCAACCACTGAAACAAAGCTAACATTTCCATCACATTTACATTTTTTCTCTTTGTAAGGCATTCCACACTTTGCAAACTTTCAGCTTCTGAGTGAAGGCTTCTCAAACTATATCTGAGGCATACGTTGTACTGTTTGACTGGGAACACGGATCCCAAGTTTAAACTGCTCTTTTGCAAACTATTCCAGTTCTAAGGCTATCCATGGAAGAACTGGAATCAGTTTTTCCAATTGTTATATATACAACTGGGTCCAAGCAGACCTCAGATACCACTGAATCTTTTGCTAGTCTAGCTTGCGGTAACACCTGTGTGGTGGATGTCGTAAATGCCAGTTCCCTAATGTACTCTTCACTGTGGTTTGTTTCAACCCGGCTAACTGCAAGAAGTATGCCTGGAGGCTCTGCATTTTGTCAGGGGCAGTAGTTTTCTCTGTATGCAAGTCTCATTCAGACAGATTACTATGGAAATGCAAATGGCTTGATTTCTATAAGTTCTGGATGAACCCCAGTCCATGCAGGATGTCAGTCATGTCCAGGGTACTGCTCACCTCCTCCTGGCAGCATGTTTGGATGTTGCAGTTGTCCATTTATGGGAAGCTATGGATGTCCTTGGTCCTGCAAAGGACCATTACCAAATTCAGACATTTGTAAAGATCTTGGATGCAGCAGCTAAACCAAAGGACAGGAAATAATCCAACAGTGACCACCACACAAAAAATAATATGAGGTAGTAACTGTGGTCCTGATGGATGGGGACATGCAGGCAAGAATCTTAGGGTAACCACCAGGGCTTTTGGAAACAGGAGAGGTAGCAGGGCCTGAAGTGACAGCATCTTGGATTTGGGTACCTTCAGATCGGTATTTGGACAGGTTGAATTTGGGTCTCCATGTACTCTTTCTGGGCAGTACAAAGTTTGGAGTAAAGCCCTTTGCTTTCCAGTTAGGGAGGGACCCTTTCTATGACTCTGTTTGTAAAGGAGATGGGGTATTTATTTTTGCATAATCCCATGACCTTGTCTGATTGATCCATTAGACACCTAATCAATCCATTAATTCTATTCAAGAGACATGGGAGCTGGGCATTCCTAGGCTGGGCAAGAGCCCTGTGGTCCACACAGTCCTAGGATTAAGATCAGGAGTCCTGAACAGCCTTTTAATTTCCTAACAAGACTCATGGTAAGGAGTTGGCACGCTTGGTTGTCCTGGGAGGCAGCCTACCCTCTCCCCACTGGAAGCACTTGCATCCCACTCAGCTGTGGCTTTTTCTCTGAGCCTATTATTACCATCCCCATTTGATGAAAGGAAGCATACCTCTGCATACATGACTTCCCCTGGCTTTACTGCTGCTATGCAAAAAGACAGCATGGGGTTATCTGGCTTTATGATCACTGGGCAACATTCACTGCCTCTGGCTAGGTATCACCCTTGTGGTGAACCAAAACGTCACCCGCCACCCCCTGGATGAGCAAGCCAACAATAACTGCTCATTACCATCCTCCCCAACAGGCTCCTACAGGCACCCAAATCATTACTCAAAATTTAGCTTGCCTGTGGTGAACATACTAGGTGCTCTTGGTCTTGTGGCACTGAGGAGAATGCCTGTAATCTTTAGCAATTTTTCCATTGCCACCTGTATCTTTGTTTTGATAATATGCAGTGCCCATCTACCTTTTGTTAAGGACTACCAATTTAGGAGGTCTAGAGTGATCCTGCTTGCTTATCCTGGCACTGGGAAAGGGGGGAGAGCTGGGGTTGAGGTTTCTAGGGAGGTTTTCCTTGCAGTAACGGCTTATTGCTGTCAGGGGGTTGGGGCCGGAGTTCCCCAGGTTTTCCCTTTCTGCCAGCCAGCCATCTTTTCATAAACTTCTTACTTTTGGCATGTTTACTCTTTCCTTGCCTGCGATAAAGGTGATCTAACTTGTAATGGTAATTTTTGCCATAGCATGGCATGGGGAGATGAAAGAATTGCTCCATTCCTTGCATTTCTTTAAACCTTTCCTCTATACTTTTTAATATCTTTATTGAAATATCACTTAAGACATAGATAAACATACATTTATATAAAAAGAGAACAAACCATATTAACATGTTCCTAGTTACAAACATTATACATTCTTATGTATAATTATGATCAATCCAACATTACATAAATCGCTCAGTTATTGCCTTACATAGACCTGTTCTTTCTCCAAAACATTATTATGCACGTATTGTTTCCCACAATTACCATTTTCTTCTCTGTAAATTGTTCCTACTCTTTTCTAAACATCTCAGTTCTAGTTCTTTCATCTCTTACATTATTCCCTACTTCAAATGCAGTTGGTTTAGACTTTGTTTCCATTTTTTACTAACTGCTTTTTTGTCAGCCAACAGAAATAAAGTTAACAAGGTCTTACTATGTTCAGGTAATTCAGATCGTGTCTCCCAGTTCAAAAAATAATTTCCTTAGTTACACCCATTTGCTCACTCAATATTTCTGACAGAGTGCTCTATACTGAGTTTTTAGTCTGCCACCTCATTACACCCCCAAAACAAGAAGTTGTGTACTCACCATAACGTTCGATGTATGTAGTCCATCTCGCCTCACATTCTTATCCGTGGCTCGTAGCTGAATATTGGCTCCGACTCGGCCAAACTTTTCTAGCTCAAAGTCTTTGTATTGGCTGGGCTAAGATGGTATCCCATGCTGCATTGCTCTATATCCCCAGATCTAGTTTGCTGCGAAAACCAACCAGGGAGTTCTGAAAACCAGTCCTAACCTCCAGATCCTCCAGTAAAGGGGAAGGTGGGGGGGGGGTAAGAATGTGAGGCGAGATGAACTACATACATCGAACGTTATGGTGAGTACATAACTTCTTGATGTTATGTAGTCCAATCTCACCTACATTCTTACCCATGGGACAGCGTCCCCAGCACCTAAAATCCTGGGAGGTTCAGTGGAAAATACTCCTGAGCACTGTGGAACCAAAGGAAGACCTGCCCCTAGATACCACGTCCAACTTCTGAGTAACAAAAGTGTGAGGAGATGCCCAAGTAGCCGCAGCACAAATATCATCCATAGACAATCTGGCCTGATAGGCTGTAGATGTAGATACAGACCGAGTAGAGTGAGCCTTGACCGGGAACGGTAGATCTTTACCCCCTGAAGAATAAATGAAAGAGATGCAACTGGATATCCATCTGGACAGAGTGATTTTGGAGACAGGAGACCCAGTTCTGTTTTCCAAAAAGGAAACAAACAACTGATCAGATTTTCTGAGATCTTTGGTTCTGTGCAGATAAAAACGTAATTGTCTGTGTACATCCAATTGATGAAATTTAAATTCTGCCTTGTTTGAGAAATGGGGAAAAACACTGGCAACTCAATAGATTGATTAAGATTAGTGATATACGCCACTTTGGGAAGAAAGGAAGGGTTCGGTCCGAGAGAAACCCTGTCCTTATGAAAAATCAAGTATGGGGGTTTTATAGAAAGAGCCTGAATCTCTGAAACGTGTCTGGCTGATGTGATGGCTACTAAAAAGCCAGTCTTCCAGGTCAAGAATTTTAAATCACAAGTAGCAGCAGGTTCAAAGGGTGGTGAAGTAAGAGCCTATAGAACAAAGTTTAAATCCCAAGGCCTGATAGGTTCCAAAACAGGAGGATGGAGTAACAGAGTGCCCTTCAGGAAAGCCTTACAGAGTCTGTGAGCTATCAGACTGGGCTCATTAGCAACATGAAAGTTAGAAATCGCTGCCAATTGGACTTTTATCGTGCTGGATGCTGAGCCCTGACAAAAAAGCATAGACAAGAACTCCAAAACAGAAGCAATTGGATCTGTATAAGGGTCAGTCCCTTGGGTATGAGCCCAGAATTAAAATCTCTTCCATTTGCTGGAATAAATCTTCCTAGTAGAGGGCTTATGACAGGAAGATAAAATATGAACTACCTCCGGTGAAAAATGGTGAAGCCTAACTAATGACGGAAATGGAGTAGCCAGGCTGTCAACCGGAGGGTCCGCAGAGAGGGATGGAGCTGCCCTAACATGTGGGTCAGTAAATCTGGTTGTGGGTCCAGAATCCAAGGCGTCCATGATGTAGGGATGGGGAAAAGGGAACCAAACCTGACGAGGCCAGTGTGGGACAATCAGAATCATTCTGCTTCCCAAGGATTGCGCTTTCTGAATCACTTTTGACAGCAAGGGAACCTGAGGAAAAGCATATAGCAGACCGGAGGGCCAATCGTGGACTAGAGCATCCCCTGGGTGACTCCCCCCGAGGGGGGATCAACATGAAGTAGCTGCTGCATTTGGCATTGAGAGGGCTGGCAAAAAGGTCGCAACAAGGCTGACCCCCATCTGCGGAAAATCCGTTCCGCAACTAGACGGTTCAGGGACCACTCGTAAGGCATCAGAATAGCTCTGCTTAGCCTGTCTGTGATCACGTTGGATTTCCCCGGAATGTGCGTTGCCACCAGAAAACGTTGGGAAGACACTGCCCACTGCCACACTTGCATGGCCTCTCTGCACAGGGGATATGACTTGGTTCCTCCCTGCTTGTTCAGATACCACACCACTGACATATTGTCCGAGTGGATTGCAATAGTCCCGAGAGGGAGAAAGCTCTGAAGTGCCTGGAACACAAGTAGCACAGCTCTCCTCTCCAGGACATTGATATGCAAATGTATCTCATGCTCTTGCCACATGTCTTGGACTGTCCTGCCTAGATAATGCCCCCCACGCCATTTGGGATGCGTTCGTGTTCACCGTGGCAATTGGGGTGGCGGAGCGAAGGGTTTCCCCTGTCCAGATTGTTGGTGCAAAGCCAGCAACTGAGATCCTGTTTGCACCTGTCCGTGAGTAAATTAGGGTGAGAAAGTGGAAGCCTTTGGAGAGACCACTGAGTAAAGAGGAGCCATTGAAGGAGCCTCATATGTAATCTTGCTAGAGGGACTAATATAATTGTCGCAGCCATAGTCCCCAGGAGTTGGAGAACCCATCTTGCCTTCGCTCTTCTCAGAGGGAGCAGGGTGTGAACTTGTTGCTGTAAGGCTCCGATTCTTTCCTGTGGTAGAAACGCCTGCATTTGAACAGTGTCTAGTTCTGCACCTATAAAAATGACACGCTGAGAGCAACAAGGCAGATTTTTCCCAGTTCAATGTTATACCCAACTGTTGACAGAGAGTGATGGTGGCATCCCTGGTCTGAATTAGTAGATGCCTTGTGGTGGCAGTGAGGAGCCAGTCATCCAGATAAGGAAACACTTGGAATCCTTGACGTCTCAGGTGAGCAGTCACCACCGCCATACATTTGGTGAACACCCTGGGGGCTGTGGTGAGACCAAAGGGCAGGGCTCGAAACTGAAAATGACTGGCTCCCAGCCGGAAGTGTAGGTGACTCCTGGATGCCCTATCCATTTTGATATGGTAGTAAGCATTCTTGAGGTCGATGGAGCACATCCGTACTTCTTTTCCCAACAATGGGAGAATTGACTGCAATGTGACCATATGGAACTTGGACTTTTGTACATGGTTGTTCAATCGGCTGAGATCCAATATGGGTCTCATGTCCCCTGTTCTTTTCGGCACCAAAAAGAATCTTGAGTAAGTCCCTAATCCGATCTGGTCTGAGGGGACATGCTGGATGGCTCCTTTTTCTAGTAGCTTTGAAACCTCTGAAGCCGCGTAATCCCTTTGACTGGGTGGAACGTCCGAGATTTTCCTGACTGGAGGGGGATCTGACGAAAAGGGGATGACATAACCTCCGGAAATTATTCGTAAAACCCACTGGCCCTGGGTGATGTTTTGCCAGGCCTCTGGGTATAACGATATTCGACCGCCGACTGGCTCCGGAAACGCACAGTCGGGCCTCCCATCAAGAGTGATGGTAGGGAGAACCGCAAAAGGAGTAGTGGTCTCCCGAGTTGCGTGGACCTCCTCTGCCTCTAGGGCGGCGTCTTCCTGAACAACCTCTCGCTCCTCTGCCTCTGGAGGGGGGCTTACCTTGTGCACCGGGAAAGAACCTCTGTGATTTTTTAAACCACATCTTTCCACCCCTCTGGGCCTTGGGATAAGGCCTAGAGGGGAAGGAAAAAATGGACCCCTACAGCAGACAAGAGTTTTTCCCTCCTGTTCACACCTGGTGAGGGTGTCTTTCACCTTGGTTCCGAACAAAATGGAACCATCAAAGGGGGAGTCGGTGAATGAAGACTTGAAGGCCTCCGTGAAATGACAAAGGCGCATCCAGGCCTGCCTCCTAAGGGCGACTCCTGAGCTTGCTGCCCTACTCGCTCCCTCGGCTGCATATGAAAATAGTTAACTATGGAACTGAGGGTAGACATCTGAGCGTTAACCGTCTGGGCACTGCCTCAGAAACGTTACCCGTGAGAGTATCTCCCAGCTCCTTGAGGAGATCTCTATGGAGCCGTGTAAAGTGAGATAAGTAGTTCAGCGACCATAAGGTAAAGGTCACTGAAGAGAGGGTACGCTTCCCGTACTGGTCCATGGTCCTAGCTAATTCCTTCTGGGTGGCCACTGCCACCACCATGGCATCCACAGGGACTCCCTTGGACAAAAATTCCTCACCCGGGGGAGCAGACAGAAATTTATGGGATCTCCTGGGGACAGGTTCCACAGAATCAGGGTTCTCCCACACCCTCCGACAAATCAAATCCAGGAGCTCATCGAAGGGTGGGGACACCCAGGAGGCGGACGGCTGAGCACCGAAGGCCTTCAGGAAGACCGACTCCTCGGAGTGGGCTTTGGACGGCCAGTCACCTCTTTGTTTCAATATCTCTAGGATGTCAGAGAAAGAAACATCCTCAGAGGATGACTTGGGGCACCCCTCCGATTCCTCGAGGTCAGTATCTGAGGTGAGAGACTCATCCTGGGAGTCTATGTGCTTCCTCTTGCAAGTTTTCTTTCTAGGGGGCTCCTCAGGCAAACACTCTGTGGGGCCCTCAGAAACTTGAGGACCACTCGTGGGGGTACCCTGCGGCCTTGGGGCCCTGCTGTCTAAAGATAGGTGATCAGAGACCCGGACTGGAGTGGTAGGGGACAGAATGACCGACCCCACATGATGTCGCACACGATCTGGCCAGCGCACTTCACATGGCCTCAAAGGCTGGCCCCCCCCCCCGAATCCAAAGAATGACCAGCCGCCGAGGCCACAACAGGAGTCGGGGTTCCCCCGAGCCAAAGCACAGAGAGGGAGACTGGGAACCGAAAGATGTCCTGAGGCCTCTCCCTCGGGCCAGACTGAAGAATTCCGAGTCCTGAATCCCGTGGATGGTGCCGACAGGGTCGGAGCTCACGTCAGCACCGATAAGCCAGGAGGGGCCATCGGAACCAACCTGGAAACATCATATGGATCCGAGCACTCCAGCTCCGAAGGCTGGGATGCGCTCAGAGGAGGAAGAATCGAAGTAGGTTGCAGGATGGGCTCCGGAGCCGACTGGGACAGAGCTGAGAACAATTTAGCCAAAATTGGTGACTGAAGGAGTCTCTGCACCACCCTACTGACATCCACATCCGATAGTGTCCTGGAGGATTTGGAGGACAGATCTCCTCTCAGGTGATACTTGCCTAATACTAGGCGATCAGCTCTGAATAGGTTCCAATATAATTGGAGCCGACGCCGGTTCCATCATCACTTCCTGCGGCCCCGAGGACAGTGGAGCTGAGGATGTTGAAGCTAATTTAATTACTTTCTCCGGTGGCTCCGAGGAGACTGAAGGAGCCTGAGATCTCTTTTTCGATTTAGTGGATCTAGGTTTAGAGCTGGAAACAGATTACAGACCCTCTTCGAATGAGGGTTTCAAAAGTCCCTTCAGAATTAACTTCTTTCTTTCTTGAAGTATCCTGGGACTAAATGCATGACAGAAGCTGCAAGACTCCTGCAGATGGATTGCTCCCAGACAATAAACACATACCGAATGTCCATCGGTAATGGACATTTTATTGCCACACTGAGCATTTCTTAAAGCCCGAGGGCTTGTGCTCCTTCGAATCTTTAGACATGTTAAGAAATTACCACAATCACCAAGACAAAAGATCACAGGGTACTGAACCGACTGGAGAAAAATAGTCACAAAGTACACCACACTGAGCGCAGGAAAAAACTATCACTAACCAACTTTAGCAAAACAATCCTCAGATACAGACACACACAAAGGGGACTAAGACTAAAACCTCTAATTTAAATGGTTTTAGACCAACAGTAGTACACACACGAAAGGGACCAAGACTAAAACCTCTAATTTAGATGGTTTTAGACCACAAGTTAGAAAACGTACAGTTTTGTACCTACCATAAATGTAGATGTTCGAGTGCTAATACAGCTGCAGTCATAACAGATGGGTTCGCCTGCCGTCAGGCGGGTCCTTGGTCGGCCGAATTCCAAAGCCTAGGTCCGGCGTCGGTTGTCGTCGCTTCTTCCCTGACGTCAGTGCGACAGGGGTATAAAAGAACCAGCCGACGCCATTTTCTTCAGTTTTTCTTGCCCCAGATGTCAGGTGCCCCCAGAAGGAAGGCAATACATAAATTTGTGTAATAAAGCAATGCCATATAATCAAAATACAGTAGTGCAAGCAAATACACCATAAATGAATACCCCAATCAGGTTGTATGAGGAGGTGTTAGCCAATAGGTGTGTCCCAAGAGGGGAAGGAGGGAGGGAAACCTGGACTGCAGCTGTATTAGCACTCGAACATCTACATTTATGATAGGTACAAAACTGTACTATGTTCATCGTGCATACAGCTGCAGTCATAACAGATGGGTAGAATCCCAAAGCTAAGAAAGGGGTGGTAGGCACTAGGTGGAACTAGGAGCAGCCAGGATGCCTTGCAAGGGTTGGGAGGGTGGCCTAATGGTTGAGGTGTTTGCCTTACAAACACAAGGTGCAGGGTTTGAATCTCACATGGAATAATTGGCTAGGCTTAAAATGGCTCACAAGGGCAGTTAGCCTAGTACTAATCTATGAACCTATGAACCTATAAGACTGCAGTGGCAAAGCCTGCTCTAGATTTGGAGTATAATGGAAGGTGGTAGTGCTTGGAAAAGGTATGCACAGAACTCCAAGTGGCTGCTTCCAAAATATCTTTCGTAGGAACTCCTCTGAGGAAAGCTGCAGAGGTAGCTGTGGCCCTTGTGGAGTGAGATCTGATGCCTGTAGGTACAGTTTTGCCATGGAAAGAATAACAAAAGCGTATGCAGTGGGCTATCCATTTTGTGATTGTCTGTTTGGAAATTGGCTTCCCTTGAGCTCCTATAGCATAGGACACAAAGAGCTGTTCTGATTTTCTGAAAGGCTTTGTTCTGTCCAAATAATAATGCAGTTGTCTGTGGATGTCCAAGGAATGTAGTAATCTCTCCTCTTTGTTTTGAGGATTAGGATAAAAGGTAGGTAAGTGTATAGCCTGATTCAAAGCTACCCTGGATACCACTTTTGGCATAAAGGACGGGTTGGTTCGTAAGGAAACTCTGTCCTGATGGAAGATGATAAAAGTCTGCACAGCCATGAGGGCTTGTAGTTCCGATACCCCACGAGCTGAGGTAACAGCCAGAAGGAAAGCTGTTTTCCAGGACAAATATTGCAAATCTGTTGAGGCAGCTGGCTCAAAAGGAGGCAAGGTCAGCTTTTCTAGAATGAAATTGAGATCCCAAGCAGGTATTGGTTGTTTCCTTGGGGGTTTTATATTCTTAGCCCCTCTGAGGAACTGTCTTAAGAGGGGTGAGAGAATAAAGGTGGATCAGTGTTGTATTCTGCAGAAATGGCTGAGGCATGAATTTTGATGGAGGAGAATGAAAGTCTACTGCTTAGCAGCTCAGCTAGATACTGTAATATCTGAGGTAAATACAGTTTTCCAGGATTCTGGCCCTTTTTCTCATTCCAGGCACAAAACCGTTTCCATTTTGCGGAGTAAGCTTTTCTAGTAGATGGCCTTCTGGCCTCCAAAATGACATCCTGCACCTCCTTGGAGAGTAGGGTCTGTTGTGATGTTAAGGAATCTTCCATGCGGCCAGACTGAGTGTTTTCAGCTGACTGTGAAGAGTTTTGAAGCTGTGCTGAGTCAGAAGAAGAGGCATTAGAGGCAGGGTCCATGGTGGGGAATGCGTCAGGCTCCTCAGGAGTGGGTACCAGTGTTGTCTTGGCCAGTCTGGAGCAATGAGAATCATCTTTGGTCTGTCTGCTCTGGTTTTAATAGAACTTTGGGCAGCAGAGGAAGAGGTGGGAAGGCATAAACTGTCATTGTTGTCCAACTGAAAGAGAGCGTCCACTCTCCAGGCCTTTGGATGAAAAATCCTTGAGCAGAATTTTGTCAATTGGTGATTTTGTGGGAGGCAAAGAGATCTATGTCTGGCCTTCCCCATGCTTGAATTATCTCTGTAAAAACTTGAGGATGCAACTTCCATTCGTGTGGATCTGTTATATTTCTGCTTAGGTTGTCTGCCAGCGTGTTTTCCTTGCCTGGCAAGTACTGTGCTTGAAGTTCGATTTGTAAGTCCAGAGCCATGTTCCAAAGTGACATGGCCAGCCTGCATAGGGGGTATGAATGGGTTCCTCCCTGTTTGTTTATGTACCACATTACTGTGGTGTTGTCTGTCCTTATCAATAGTTGACCTGGATGCAGAATGTCTTTGAAAGCTGTAATAGCATTTATTACTGCTAGCATTTCCTTTTGATTGATGTGAAGGTGCTTTTCTTTTTGGGACCATTTGCCCTGAATGCACCGATCTGTCATGTGCGCCCCCCAGGTGTAGTCAGAGGCATCCGTTGTGATGACTTGATTTGCTTGAGGCTTGCTGAATGGGAGACCTGTGTTTGTTTGGCATGCTTGAGCCCACCACAGAAATTCCTTTTGAAGACATGGAATTAGTGGTATTATTGTTTCCAAACTGTGGCTGTGTTGAGACCATAGGTTTTTCAGGTACCATTGAAGTTTCTTCATATGCAGCTTTGCACATGGGATTAGTAGGATGCAAGATGCCATGAATCCCAGAGCCTGCAGGATTTTCCTTGCAGTCAGCCTGGTGAAATTTGCTAGTGTTCTGAAGTATTGAGTTAGTTGCCCCTGCTTTTCTGGCGTGAGGTAGGCCATCTGGGTGTTTGTGTCCAAGTTGGCACCCAGGAAAATTATTTTCCGAGAAGGTATTAGCCTTGATTTCTTTTTGTTGACTGTGTATCCCAGAGAATTCAACAACATTATTACATAAGCCAGATGTTTCAGAAGTATGTGCTTGCTGTCCGCTTGGATCAGGCAGTCGTCCAAATAGGGGTATATTTGTATCCCTTGAAGTCTGCAGTGGGCAATTACTGATGCTAGGCATTTCGTGAATACTCTGGGTGCAGTAGATAAGCCAAAGGGCAATGCAGAGAATTGATAATGGGTTGAACCTGCAAGAAATCTGAGGTATCTTCTGCAATTTTGTCTGATTGGGACATGCAGGTATGCCTCCTTGAGGTCCAATGTTACCAGCCAAGACTCCTTGCCCAGCATGGGAGGAAGCTGCTGTAAAGTGAGCATCTTGAATTTTGGTACGAGTAAAAATGTGTTTAGGATGGATAGGTCCAAAATAGGTCTCCAATCTTTTCCCTTCCTTGGTACCAGGAATAGTCTGGAATAAAAACCTTGACCTTGTTCGTGAGTAGGTACCTCTTGAATAGCTTTCATGTCTATGAGATCTGAAATTTGTCTTTGTGCCTCTGCCCTTTGATTGTGTGGCAGGTTTGGCATGCCTCTCATTTTGGAAGGGTGTGAAAATGGAATCTGTAGCCTCTGTTTATAATGTCCAGGATCCATTTGTCTTTTGTGACAATATGCCAATTTTTTGAAAATAATGCCAGCTTTCCGCCTAAAGGTGCTGCCATTTGAGCCTTGCTTGGCATGCAAAGGGGAAGTCATTGGGCTTGCTTTCTGAATGGCTGCGAACTATCCTCACCACCTCTTTGTGTAGGAGCTTGCCATTGTCTGCCTCTAAACGATCCTTGGGATTGCCCTCTGCCCCTCGGGCGCCTGTATCTACCTCTTTGGGGTCTGTCCATAGCTGGAAAAGACCAATTTTTGGAAGGCCAATTTCTACTGAAACGTGGGGGTTGTACCTGTAGAAAATCTTTCACTGTTTGCATTGATTTAGCCTTTTCCTCCATTTTCTTTAATACCTCCTCAGCATTAGCACCAAATAATACATCCTTTTGTAGACGGGTATCTAGTAATTTAGCTTTGACATGATCTGGTAAGGTTTGTTCCTTGAGCCAGGCATGTCTATGTATGACCGATCCTGTAACAGCAGCTCTACATGAGGCCTCTAGAGCATCAAAACCACATTGCAAGGTATGTTTACCCACTTGTTCTGCACTATGCATCAAATCCTGCAACTCCTTCAAGTCTGGTTGTTCAGGTTGTGACATTTTACTTCTCAATTGTGATAACAGAAACTGTTGGTACTTTAGCATATGGAACTGGCAGTTTAATGCCCTCATGGTTAAGGTGGCCGAGGTATATACCTTTTTTCACCACCTTTCTAAGGATCTGGAATCTCTTTTGGAAGGTAATGGATTTTTAGCAGTGGCGGCCTTAATTCCCTTGGGGCCCTGTGAGATAGTTTCTGGGTCAGCCGCATGGCTTTTGTATAGAAATTGGTGTGAGTCAGGAACCCGGTAGTACCTGTCAGGCTTGACTGGGGCTGGAGGTAAAGAATCCGGGTTAAGGCAGGCCTCCGAGTACACATCATCTAGTATGTCCAAGAGAGGCGGTATAGCCAGAGGCCTGTGCTGAGGTAGCAAGAGAAAATCCCTAAGCCTTTTCCTGGAATCTGAGTACTCTTGGCCTTCCCAGTGGAAGTGTTCCCTTAAGGTATGCAAGGTTTCCCCAAATGAGTAATCCTCTGGGGGGGATACAGAGGGAATGGACTCCTCTGCATCAGAATCTTCAAAAGGGGAGTAAGAAAGTTCCTGTTCATCAGAGTGCTCTGATATAATGGAGGCCTGATCAGAGGAGGGGGATTCTTCCTCCACTCTGGGCCTTTTGTCCGGGGGGGGGTTGAGAACCCCTGATAAGAGTAATTAAATCCTCAGCCATTTTAAGCATCTGTTTTTTAGGCATGGGGCCTGGAGATGGGCCCTGTGTAGCTTGTCTCTTAGAATGCATGGCTGCTTTAGACTTAGTGAAAGCCTTGATGGAAAAAGAAGAGGAAGGTCTGAAGACACCTTGAGAGGAGGCAGACCTGTCTACATTTTGAGATTCACCACCAAGAGTGGCTTCGGTATCTGTAGTCTGGGTGTGGGCAAAGGGGCCTGCGACCTCGGGCACAGAAGACACCGCCAATGAAGTGTCGACGGTAGTCAGGGGCTGCGTAGGCGCCTCGCTGAGAACCGGACCACCTGTAGTCTGCTTTGGCATGGTGTCGGTAGAGGCCGCGGACCTCGTGTGTCGGTCATTATCTTTGCGCTTTTTAGACAAAACTGGAGTCGGAGTATCCGACGACATAATATAGTTAAATTTTTTGCCAAAATTATGCTGGGCGAACTCCGCCTGACGCTTAATGGTGCGTTTGTTGAATGTAGCACAAAAACAACAGACCGAGACGTTGTGGTCTGGGCCTAAACAAGGAATACAGAGGGAATGAAAATTCTTATGCGGTATTTGCTTCCCACATGAAATATAATTATTAACTTTGTCTGACATTGGTCTGAGGCAAGAAAAGATTCCCCAACGGGGTACTTAGCTTTCAAGAAGACTTCGGTTGCAAAATTTTCATAATTTCAGGAGCTGGCCGACCAGCACTTGCGAACTGCTTCTGCTTTGGGCACCGCGCGGCAAGAAAGACTGGGGAAAATGGCGTTGGCTGGTTCTTTTATACCCCTGTCGCACTGACATCTGGGAAGAAGCGACAACAGACGCCGGACCTAGACTTTGGAATTCGGCCGACCGAGGACCCGCCTGACGGCAGGAGAACCCATCTGTTATGACTGCAGCTGTATGCACGATGAACATCAGGGAAGCAAGGGGACAGACTAGGTCCTCTAACTGAAACAGGCATAGCCCGTTGGAACAGCTAGTGGGATACCACAAAAAACAATCACACACACCGAAAAATTTTCACAAATAACACCAAACTAGGAATAGCTATTAAAATAGCTTTTGTTTGTAACAAATTCTCTCAAGAAGAAAAAAGGTACTTAGCGCCAAGAGCGAGACCACGTCCGAGCTACACGAGCGGCAAACAAGATCTGGGGATATAGAGCAATGCAGCATGGGATACCATCTTAGCCCAGCCAATAGAAAGACTTCGAGCTAGAAAAGTTTGGCCGGGTCGGAGCACCACGGGTAAGAATGTAGGCGAGTGGACTACATAACATCATATGTTCAAAAATTCTCTCTTTTTTCCCCATCACACATCCAACATTTGGCATCTACCCAAGGAAAAATTCTTTATAGTCGGCTTGGGGTATAAAAATACCTATGCAAAAATATCCAAACAAAAATCCTAAATCTTCTACACTTTGTTGCATATTTGGGAGACATACACATGTCCTTCCATTGCTTCCTTATGAATTGCTTATCCAATTTCTCTTCCCAGTTTTTTCTAACCTCCTCTGATAGATTCCTTTAGTAATCATGCAGTATTTTATATGCCCTACTAATTATACTTTTTGCAACATCAGCTTCTGTTATAGATTCAACTAAAAACTCCACCAGAGCAGGTCTTTAGATTAATATTCCACTATCCCTTTCTCTTTGCCTATACTCTGACATCAGTCCCTTATAGGGAAGACAGTCTCTAGCCTGCAGTCCAAATATCTTCTTGGCCTCTTCCCATTCTAGTTATTTGCTGCCAATCTCTTTTTCTCCCATAAATTCCAGACCCTTCTTGCCTTTTCTCTGTACCCCATTAGTTGCTATCACCCCTACTGCCAAAGTTTCTTTCCATTTTTGTGTTGGCTTACTTCTTAGAATTCTTTCTGGAACTTTATTAACAAAATATTCAGTATGGTTCTCCTCAAGGATCTGCATCCAAAACCTCATGCTCTGCTTATTTCTTTAACTCCCCCCTGCTGCAGCATTGGCACTAAAAGAAACTTGAATAATCTCTAGATCCTTGCTGGTATGGTGGATCCTCCTGAATGACTCGCTTTTTTAGCGCCTTTGAAATCTCTGCTAAATTCCTCTGACTGGTTGGAACATTGTGAAGTTTGTTTTTGTTTGGTGGATGGGCAGGAAGGAGAATAACGTAGCCACTGGTTGCAACTATCAAACTTAAGGGTGCAGGGATATGTGCCTCCAACCATACCTCTCAACTGTACAGATTTTTGCAGAATGTCCAGGTTTTGCTTCATATTTTGGGTCTGTTATTCATAACATTGTGGTTTTCTGGCAAATTAGTGAGAAGTCTGAAGTTAGAAAATGATGACAGACATTTGAGTTTCGGACTTTCTACCCTTCAGAAAATTCATGCTAACACAAAACCTGTTATTCTAACTACTTTCTAAGTTTGCCAAACAAACTGGTAAAGACGAAAACCCCGAAGGAAGCTGTCCACAGGTATTGATCGAGTAATCCAATAAACAAGCGTGATAACTGTAAAAAACGTAATGTCTTATGTGACTGTGAGCTTTGTTTACTTCATTCAAACTGATGTTCTCATAGGGACCATTATCCAAATGTGTAGATAATTCAACGTAGGAAGCAGTTCAACGCAGGAACCATTATTCTCCCAGGACTATGTGGGAGAAACTCGTAGTACAAATGCAATGGAAGGGGCCGACGAGGCGAAGGCTGACAGCAACTTGACCACTTTAATCCAGCTATTACTCGGCAGAATGGATACGCTAACTCAGCGCATTGACCGACTTGATAATAAGACCGGAGAGTATAATGTGCCACAAGGGGGTAAAAGGGATAACGAGGCACGGAACAACATTAGCCACAACGTAGCAGGAGCTACGAATCAGTATAAGACAGTGCAACTTGTTAGAAGCAGTGGAAGTGTTAACATAGCCGAAGGGCATGCTGAAATAAACAATTTGAACATTACTTCAAACAGCGAATTTAGTATACCACCGGGACAAGGACATATGCCCATGAGTAATACGGGGCACATACAAGGTACTGTAATAGAGAATAGGTTGCACGATTCAGCACCTACCGTGGATTTGTACCTTAACAAGAAAAACTTTTTTGATGTTAGATATAATAGAAATGAGGGGGAAACTGCTGCAGGAGCTATAAGCACTGTGTTTAATAATATCAATACATTTATTAGTGACTTTGATTCTAAGCTGTTTAAATGTAAGAAACTGCAACTAGAGACTGCCTACCTGGAAGAGTGCCTAGAGAGGAGGATTGTGCCTAAGGGTCTTAGGCAATGGTGCTTCCCGGTAGGCTTAGTCGAAGGATCTTTGTTTCACAATCAATTATTAGATTTGTTTGACAGACAGAGCTTTGAGTTTATGAGAATCCTTATTGAGCACTATGAGCAACAGATAGAGGCTCTCAGAGGGGAACTAGCGGGTTTGGAACAAAAAATTAAGGAACACCAAGATTTTTTAAGGTATAAGTATGACTATGCCCGTATTTTCACGAGCATAGAGGCTACTACCAACAAGTTATGTGAGAACAAGAAGAAGAAAATAAGGAGGGACATACAATATACTGCTAGAACAGCTTACCCTGCACCTCCACAGATTGGTAAACCAAAAAACACAAAACATAAGAACAACATTAAAGCAAATGAAGTCTTTTCTAAAACACATAAACAGGATTACCCCAGAGTAGGACAAGAAGCGCACTGTTTGGATGACTTCCTAAACAGTGAAGGTAGTTGCAACCAAGGTCCTAACTTTCGGGGGGATGAACCGGATGACGAACAAGAAGTTATAATGGTATCTGATGATGTGGGTAGGGCACCTCAACCACAGGTGGAAGTTTCCAACTATGGAGTTGAGGATATAAGAGATGAACATAATCAGGGTTTTTGGGAAGGCCGGAACTTGCACCAAATGAATTTGAGGTCGAAGAGGACTGTGACACCAGGGACAAATGGAAGGAGCAGGCAGAATCAGGGGAGGCTTTGACACCTCTGGAGGAACATCCCACCATAGTGTACAGTTCAGAAGGGGATTTTATGATCTTTAACTACACCACATTGAACATCACTAAGGACATGGTTGATTTTTTCTCCAAGGGTCTGGGCTTTGTCCCTGAC